>NC_070586.1:7219603-7251978 GCF_027409825.1 Scomber japonicus | reverse complement strand
GAGGGAAGGACGGAAAGGAGGAAGGATGGAAGGGAGGAAGGAAGGAAGGAAGGAAGGAAGGGAGGAAGGAGGGAAGGAAGGTAGGAAGGAAGGTTAACTGAGGTTAACCAGAGGCTCATATACATGATTTCAATGTCTAACAGTCAGTTTCTTAATTTCTTAGCATAGAAGCTAATCACTTGTCTCCCTCCCCAAATTAGGAATCACTTTCAGATTACGCCTCTCTTTCCTGTTATTAGACTACAAGAAAGATTTATTTGTTTCTGCTGCGTCATATTAAAAAGGAGGATTAACATATTTACAGTATTTAATGATTCAAACCATAAGAGAAGATCAGAGCTGATATAATAATATAATATAATAACACTTCCTCTAGACTCTCATCTCCATATGCTTCCATACTGTAGATACTTTAAGATCCTCCTTATCTGATTATAAATGATCACCAGAAGAAGAAGCTGAATATTATTATTATTAGTCTCTCCAGGAACCCCCCCCCCCCCACCCCTTCAATCAACCCCCTACAAATTCCCCCAACCCCCCCAACCCCCCCCCCCCCCCCCCCCCTCCTCCCTTTGACCCTTGACCCCCATTACACTTGATGACATGTGTTATATATGTAAATATCATCTGATGGCAAACGTCTGTCCGTCCCTCCCTCCTCACTAAGAAAACAATAATCCACCAGATATATAAAAAAATAAAAAATGTCTCAATACGAGCTTAGCCAGTCAACTCCGACCCCGAAAACTCACCCCCCCCCAAATAACCCCTCTCTCTTATAAGTGGATGATATGAATGAAGCATTATTTTTTTGAGGGGGGGATTTAAGGATCAGACATGTGTAAGACCACCTCTTCTTTTTTTTTATTTAAAGTGCATCAATATGTTGAGTGTGTTGTAATCTTTAGAGCAGGGGGGGGTCAAACTCATTTTCATTCAAGGGCCACATACGGACCAATTTGATCTCATGTGGGTCGGACCATTAAAAGGAAGGAAGGAAAGAAGGAAGGAAGGATAGTGAAGGACAGACAGACAGAAGGAAGAACAGAAGGACAGAAGGGAGGAATGAAGAAAGGAAGGTAGGGAGTAAGGAAGGAAAGAAGAAAGGAAAAAAGGAAGGGACTAAGGAAGGAAAGAAGAAAGGAAAAAAGGAAGCTGGGGAGGAAGGAAGGAAGGAAGGGAGTAAGGAAGGAACGAAGAAACGAAAAAAAAAGGAAGATATGGAAGGAAGGAAGGAACGAAGAAACGAAAAAAAGGAAGATAGGGAGGAAGGACAGATGGAAGGAAGGTAGGAACAAAGAAAGGAAATAAGGAAGGAAGGAAGGGAGTAAGGAAGGAACGAAGAAACGAAAAAAGGAAGGTAGGGAGGAAGGAAGGGAGTAAGGAAGGAAAAAAGGAAGGTAGGAACAAAGAAAGGAAAAAAGGAAGATAGGGAGGAAGGACAGATGGAAGGAAGGTAGGAACAAAGAAAGGAAATAGAAGGAAGGTAGGAACAAAGAAAGGAAATAAGGAAGATAGGGAGGAAGGACAGATGGAAGGAAGGTAGGAACAAAGAAAGGAAATAAGGAAGATAGGGAGGAAGGACAGATGGAAGGAAGGTAGGAACGAAGAAACAAAAAAAGGAAGATAGGAGGAAGGACAGATGGAAGGAAGGTAGGAAGGAAGGAAAAGAACACAGGAAGGAAAGTGGGCCGGATTGCAGTCCTAAGCGGGCCGGTTCTGGCCCACGGGCCTCATGTTTGACACCCCTGTCCTAAGGGGAAACAACATTTATCAGGTGTCGAGCTGAAGATCTGCTTCTGTGCTGTATATTTATATATTTATTTATTTGGGGGGGGGGGGGGGGGGGGGGGTTGACAACAGCTTGAGAGGCGGGACGGATTGTCATGCGTTTGGTTTTTTGGGCTGTCGAAGCATTCTGGTGGGTTTTGGATCGCACGGTGATAGCCGATGTAGGAAATGTTCCTCCGTGCGTTTTTTTTTTTGTATTAGCGCCATGAATAATTTACTGTTGGATGTTGGAATCAGGAAGTGTTGTTGGATATATTGTTGTAAAGAAAAATGGGATACTAAACTTTTAAAAAAAAAAATACTTTAAAGAAGTTGCAAAATATTCAAGTCAAACATTTTGGGATTTATCAGACTAATAAAGTAATTTTTTTTTACACATTTTGTTTAATTTTTGACAACTAAACATGAACATAACTTCTCTCTTGTAGCTATAAACCTACTAGTACATTTATAACACTTTTCAAAACATCGTTAAAAGGGTTTTCCATAAAAAGAAGTAAAACATAGAAAGCGCAAAATCTAAATTATAATATATATAATATATCATAAAACAGTAACCAGCCAACAATGGACAAAACCATAAAATAGAAATAAAATCGAGAATTAAAAACAACTAAAACTAAAATAAATAAAAATAAAATACATTAAATAAAAGACTATAAGAAAGTATTTGTATAAAAGTGAGTCTCTAAAACATGAAACTGATTCTACTTACAAACATATTTGAACTTCATCAAATTACATTATAATATAATAACATAACTCAACTGATTTACAACCATAAAAGTGACTGCAGATTAAAAGGTCTATATGTGATTAAACACTAGTGTCCACTCTCCATCATCATGCTTATATAAGAAAACTGCTTTTAAATATCTGTCCACTATGTGTGAAAGGATTATTAAACTTCTTATTATAAAACAGTAAAACCAACAAACACAAAACCATGAAATAGGAATAAAACACACATACAGGAATTAAAAACAACTAAAATAAAATATAAAAGTCAGGAAGTCAAAAGTGAGTCTTAAGAAGTGATTTAAAAGATGAAACTGATTCAGCTTGGAAATATTAGACTAATTAAACTGAATGACAGAAGATAATTATATGTGGTTAGGTTTAAGGTTTAGGGTTAGGCTTAAACACATTTAGTTTAATTTTAATTTTTGGTGGCTGAACATGAGCAAAACTCAGAATTCTCTCTCTGTCTCTCAAAAAAAGGCAGTAAGCATCATCAGAGCTTGTGGAGACTGTAATTTAACTTTTACTTTCACTTTTTTCCGCACTTTATTCCTTCTCCTTTCCTGTAGATTTAAAAAGAATCTTAAAAACTTGTTGAACCTCCCTGTTGTCTTCGAGTCAAGGAAGGAAGGGAGGAAGGAAGGAAGGAAAGGAGGGAGGGAGGGAGGATGGAAAGGAGGAATTGAGGGTGCGAGGAAGGAAGAAATGAAGGCTGGAAGGTAGGAGGGAGGGAGGGGAGGAAACAAAGAAGGAGGGAGGAAGAAGGAAGGATGGATGGAAAGGAGGAAGGGAGGATGGAAGGAGGGAGGAAGGAAAGAAAGTAGGTAGGAGGGAGGGAGGGAAACAAGGAAGGAAAGAAGGTAGGTAGGAGGAAGGGAGGAATCAAGGAAGGAGAGAGGGATGGAGAAAGGAAAAGAGGAAGGAAGGAAGGAAGGACAGTCGGAAGAAGAAAGGGAGGGAGCGAGGGAGGAAGGACGGATGGAAGTGAGGAAGGAGGGAGGGAGGAAGGAAGAAATGAAGGCTGAAGGTAGGAGGGAGGGAGGGAGGAAGAAGGAAGGATGGATGGAAAGGAGGAAGGGAGGATGGAAGGAGGGAGGAAGGAAGGAAAGAAAGTAGGTAGGAGGGAGGGAGGAAACAAGGAAGGAAAGAAGGTAGGTAGGAGGGAGAGAGGAATCAAGGAAGGAGAGAGGGATGGAGAAAGGAAAAGAGGAAGGAAGAAGGAAGGAAGGACAGTCGGAAGGAAGAAAGGGAGGAGGAAGGACGGATGGAAGTGAGGAAGAAGGGAGGGAGGAAGGAAGAAGGAAGGAAGGAAGGACAGAAGGAAGAAGGAGCAGCCATAAAGCATAACAGCACTTTTTTCTTCTTCTTCTCCTTTTAATATAATAAAAGTAGTTTGAACTGAGCGGCGGTGCAGCCTGGAGGAGAGGCGAGAGGGGACGGAGGGATGAAAGGAAGGGAAAGGAAAGGAAAGGAGGGAGGGACATGAAGCGCGATGTGCAACACTAGTCACGGCAGATGGACATATCACAAGGCCCGGCGCGAAGTTGCCTATAACACATAATGTTGTTTGTGCCATGTTTCCAGATCTCAGTCCTGGGCAAGCGGCACAAAGGCCTGGATCCTGAACTGAAACAGCTTGACTCGGTGTAATGAAATTGCCTGAATCCCCCCAAGTGCATCCTCCTTTTCTGCATCGCTGTATCAGGAAACAGTCCAGTTTGCCAGACAACAATGGCGACAGAGGAGGAGGAGGAGGAGGAGGGGTACAAAAAAAAAAGAAAGAGAGAGAGAGAGAGAGAGAGGATGTTTGATGATACTGGAGAACATCTTAAAATGAGATATGATTGGTTTGGTTTGTTTTAACCCTCCTGTTGTCCTCGAGTCAAGGAAGGAAGGAAGAAGGGGAGGAAGAAGGAAGGAAAGGAGGGAGGGAGAAAGGAAGGAAAGGAGAGAGAAAGGAAGAAAGGAGAGAGAAAGGAAGGAAGGAGGGACGGAGGGAGGAGGGAGAGAGGAAGAAGGAAGGAAGTAAAGGAGGGAGGAAAGGAAAGAAGGAAGGAAGTAAAGGAGGGAGGAAAGGAAAGAAGGAAGGGAGGAAGGAGGGAGGAAGGAAGGGAGGAAGAAAAGGAAGGAAAGGAGGAAGGATGGATGGAGGGAGGAAGGAAGTTAGGTAGGAGAGAGGGAGAAGAAAGAAAGGAGGGAGGGAGGATGGATGGAGGGAGGAAGGAAGTTAGGTAGGAGGGAGGGAGGAAACAAGGAAGGAGGGAGGGATGGAGAAAGGAAAAGAGGAAGAGAGGAAGGAAAGAAACAAGAACAGAGGAAAGAAGGAAGGAAGGAAGAAGGAAGGTAGGAAGGAGGGAGGGAGGAAAGAGAGAAGGAGGGAGGAAGGAAGAAGGAAGGAAAGGAGTGAGGACGGAAGGAAGTAGGAGGGAGGAAGAAGGAAGGAAAGGAGAGAGAAGGAAGGAAGGAAGGGAGGGAGGGAGGGAGAGAGGAAGAAGGAAGGAAGTAAAGGAGTGAGGACGGAAGGAAGGTAGGAGGGAGGGAGGGAGGAAAGAAGGAAGGTAGGAGGGACAGACGGAAGGAGGAAATGTAAATCCCTTAAATGTAAAACCCTTAGATACTGCAAATACTTCAGTGATGCATAGATACAATTTATTATTGGTCTCTACTGCCCCCCCCCCATTTTCTCTATCTGTACCCACCCCCACCCAACCCCCCAACCCCCACCCCCCCCCCCCCCCCCCCCCCATGTTAAAAACGATCCTATTGTCCGCTGACAGTCGACAATCCAACAAAAGCGGGTTTCACTTACTGTGAGATGAAAAGATTATGAGCTCAAACATCACTTTAGTTATGGGTCAATAGCTTAGAGGGGGTTTTTTAATCTATTGCCCCCCCTATCATCGTCATCTTCATCATCATCATCATCATCATCAAGGGGGATCATGATGTCAAGCACAGATGTCTTTAGTTAATCTTTAGGGTGTAAATGCATGCAGAGCTCTAAGACAAGTTAGAGCAGAGGTGTCAAACTCATCTTCATTCAAGGGCCGGATCATTAAAAAGAAGGAAGGAAGGAAGGAAGGAAGGAAGGAAGGAAATAAGAAGGGAAGGAAGGAAAGACAGGCAAAAGGAAGGAGGGAAGAAAGGGAGGAAGGGCAGATGGAAGGAAAGAAGAAAGGAAGAAAGGTAGGAAGGACAGATGGAAGAAAGGGAGAGGAAGGACAGATGGAAGAAAGGGAGGAAGGACAGAATGAATAAAGGGAGGAAGGACAGAAGGAAGAAAGGGAGGAAGGACAGATGGAAGGAAAGAAGGAAGGAAGAAAGGTAGGAAGGACAGATGGAAGAAAGAACAGAGGGAAGAAAGGGAGGAAGGACAGAAGGAAGAAAGGAGGAAGGGCAGATGGAAGGAAAGAAGAAAGGGAGGAAGGAAGAAAG
The DNA here is from genome assembly GCF_027409825.1 of Scomber japonicus. Lineage (NCBI taxonomy): Eukaryota > Metazoa > Chordata > Actinopteri > Scombriformes > Scombridae > Scomber > Scomber japonicus. Next base: position 7,246,008 of record NC_070586.1, on the reverse strand, counting down.
TTAGGAAGGACAGATGGAAGGAAGAACAGAGGGAAGAAGGGAGGAAGGACAGAAGGAATAAAGAGAGGAAGGACAGATGGAAGAAAGAAAATGAAGAAAGGGAGAAAGGACAGATGGAAGGAAGTACAGAGGGAAGAAAGGGGGGAAGGACAGAAGGAATAAAGAGAGGAAGGACAGAAGGAAGAAAGGGAGGAAGGACAGATGGAAGAAAGAAAAGGAAGAAGGGAGGAAGGAAGAAAGGTAGGAAGGACAGATGGAAGGAAGAACAGAGGGAAGAAAGGGAGGAAGGACAGAAGGAATAAAGAGAGGAAGGACAGAAGGAAGAAAGGGAGGAAGGACAGATGGATGGAAGGAAAGAAGGAAGGAAGAAAGGGAGGAAGGACAGAATGAATAAAGGGAGGAAGGACAGAAGGAAGAAAGGGAGGAAGGGCAGATGGAAGGAAAAAGGAAGGAGAAAGTTAGGAAGGACAGATGGAAGGAAGTACAGAGGGAAGAAAGGGAGGAAGGACAGAAGGAATAAAGGAGGAAGGACAGAAGGAATAAAGAGAGGAAGGACAGAAGGAAGAAAGGGAGGAAGGACAGATGGAAGAAAGAAAAGGAAGAAAGGTAGGAAGGACAGATGGAAGGAAGAACAGAGGGAAGAAAGGGAGGAAGGACAGAAGGAATAAAGAGAGGAAGGACAGAAGGGAGGAAGGGCAGATGGAAGGAAAGAAGGAAGGAAGAAAGGGAGGAAGGAAGAAAGTTAGGAAGGACAGACAGAAGGAATAAAGAAAGGAAGGAAGTAAGAAAGGATAAAAGGAAAGGAAGGAAAAGAACACAGGAAGGAAAGTGGGCCGGATTGGACCCGTTGGCGGGCCGGATCTGGCCCACGGGCTCATGTTTGACACCCCTGAGTTAGACTGAGAAGTGTCGCTGAGTCATGTTTGTGTGAAGTGAAGATATTCTAACGGCCGCTCGCTCGCTCGCTCGGTCCCTGCTACTCTTTGTTTTCACTCCATGTCCTCGCTCTCCCATCTGTAGCGTTTCTTTGCTGTAAACAGAAGAAGAAGAAGAAGAAGAAGAAGAAGAAGAAGAAGAAGAAGGAGAAGAAGAAGTATGGCTCTGGTAATTATTCAAAACATAAAATAAAATCAGCGATGGAGGGGATAAATATATAAAGTCGTAAAAAAAAAAAGAGGAGTTCAAAACAAAACAAATCTGTCAAATAAAAAGGTCATAGCATAAAAAAAGAAAAAAGAGAAAGGTCTATAAAAAGGAGTTTTAAGAGGTGGAGATAAGCAGATGTAGTAGTGACTGATCATCAGGGTCAGACTCTTTAATAACAGAGATCAGTTCAAGATTTTCAAAATAAAAGTCTCTAAGAATGAAGAAAAAAAACTTCCTGTCAAAATGTGATTAAGCTTCCTGTCGTCCTCCCGGGGTCGAATTGACCCCGTCTGTTTGGACTGTTCCTTCCTTCCTTCCTTCTTTCCCTTCCTTCCCTCCTTCGTCTGTCTTTCCTCCCTCCCTCCTTCTCTCTTTCTTCCCATTACCTTCCTTCTTTCCTTTCCTTCCATCCTCCCTCCTTTCCTTCCTTCTTCCTTCCTTTCCTTCCTTCCTCCCTCCTTTCCTTCCTTCTTCCTCCCCTCCTTCCTTTCCTTCTTCCTCCCTCCCTCCTTTCCTTCCTTCTCCTCCCTCCCTTCTTTCCTTCTTCCTTCCTCCTTCCTTTCTTCCTCCCTTCCTTCCTTCTTCCTTCCTTTCCTTCCTTCTCTCTTTCTTTCGTTCCCATTACCTTCTTTATTTCCTTCTTTCCTTTCCTCCCTCCTTTCCTTTCGTCCTCCCTTCCTTCCTTCTTCATTTCCTTCCTTCTTCCTCCCTTCCTTCCTTCTGTCTTCCCTTCCTCCCTCCCTCCCTGCCTCCTTTCCTTCCTTCTTCCTCCCTTCCTTCCCCCCTCCTTTCCTTCCTTCTTCCTCCCTTCCTCCCTCCTTTCCTTCATTCTTCCTCCCTTCCTCCCTCCTTTCCCTTCAATTCTTCCTCCCTTCCTCCCTCCTTTCCTTCATTCTTCCTCCCTTCCTTCCCCCTCCTTTCCTTCCTTCTTCTCCCTTCCTCCCTCCTTTCCTTCATTCTTCCTCCCTTCCTTCCCCCCTCCTTTCCTTCCTTCTTCTCCCTTCCTCCCTCCTTTCCTTCATTCTTCCTCCCTTCCTCCCTCCTTTCCTTCATTCTTCCTCCCTTCCTCCCTCCTTTCCTTCATTCTTCCTCCCTTCCTTCCCCCCTCCTTTCCTTCCTTCTCCTCCCTTCCTCCCTCCTTTCCTTCATTCTTCCTCCCTTCCTTCCCCCCTCCTTTCCTTCCTTCTTCCTCCCTTCCTCCCTCCTTTCCTTCATTCTTCTCCCTTCCTCCCTCCTTTCCTTCATTCTTCCTCCCTTCCTCCCCTCCTTCCTTGACTGAAGGACAACAGGAGGGTTAAATCAACTTGATTGGGGGAGAAAACTAGTGTGCAGTAAAAGCTCGGCCTCAGTAATGTGCTATTAGGACGAGCATCGTTATTTAAATGGAGCATTTTGGGGGTTTACCTGCATTTTTATGAATTAATGTATTAATTAATCTTTATTATCATGATACAAAATGCACTGTTCGACTTCCTCAGTGTAAGAAAAGTAGAACATTTTAAAAGGCACACATCAAAAACAAACTTATAGACACTTTGACATGTCTAAGAAACAGATTGTGGCTTGTTTCAGGGATTTAAATCAGTAACCTTTCAGTTAGAGGACACTTTTTTAAAGAAGTTGTTGCTTTTTTTTTTTATTGTTGCATAAATCAAATGTTGACAGTCCATGGCCTTCAGTGAGCTGCTACAGTGAGGTGTTAGTTCAGTTTGAGAAATCACATACATATAATATAAAACACTATCACTGCAGCGACTCTGCCTTTAAAACATGAAAAACAAGAGAGAGTCATGATGAATGGAAGCATGACGGAGCAGATAATCCAATCTAAAGACCACATTGGACAGATATTACACAGATCAAGCTTCCAGAGGGGAAAAGGTCAAAGGTCAATCAAGATCACATTTTAATACTGAATTTAAATACGAACTGTAGACGAAGAGTCGGGGGAAAGAGAGAGGGGGGGGGGGGATAGAGAGAGAGGAAGAGAGAGAGAGACCTTCCCTTCCTTCCTTCTTCTTCCTTCCTCCCTCCCTCCCTCCTCCTCCTCCTTCCTTCCTTCCTCCCTTCCCTTCCTTCTTCCTCCCTTCCTCCTCTCCTTTCCTCCTTTCCTTCCTCCTCCCTCCCTCTTCTTCCTTCCTTCCTCCCTCGCTTTCCTTCCTTCCTACCCTCCTTTCCTTCCTTCCTCACTCCTTCCTTACCTCCCTTCCTCCCTCCCTCTTTCCTTCCTTTCTGCACAGTTAAATGGAAGAAAACAGCAGTTTTTTATATAAAGTAGTTTCCATATCAGCATAGTGTCGAGCTCCTTTCCTTCTTCCTTCCTCCCTCCTTTCCTCCCTTCCTTCCTCCCTTCCTTCCTTCTTCTTCCTCCCTCCTTCCTTCTCCTTCCTCCGTCCATCACATGAAGGACACTGAATAAGTAGTTTCCATATCAGAGTATAGTGTCTAGCTCCTTTCCTTCCTCGCTCCCTCCCTTCTTCCTTCTTCCTTCCTCCCTCCTTCTTCCACATCAGAAGTACAGGTAGTAGTTTTCATATCAGCGTAGTGTCGAGCTCCACGTTAAACAGCTGACTGTCGCTACGATGTCGCCAAGCTATGTCAGAAAATATCTTGCCTTACAGATCTGGAGAGATCTTACGTCTGAAATAAAACGCCCCGTTGTGATGTTGATGCGGACAGGAGTGAAGGTCCGGACCTCCGAGTATCTCTGACTCCATCGTCTGTTAGGAGAGAGTGATTCTTTGCATGACGATTAACTTTGAAGTCTTAAGGCCACATTACCTCTCTCTCTCTCTCTCTCTCTTCTCTCTCTCCCTCTCCCTCTCTCTCTCTCTCTCTCTCTCTCTCTCTCTCTCTCCTCTCTCTCCCTCTCTCTCTCTCTCTCTCTCTCTCTCTCTCTCTCTCTCTCTCTCTCTCTCTCTCCCTCTCACCTCTCCCTCTCTCTCTCTCTCTCTCTCTCTCTCTCTCTGTGATTTATCACTCGGTTCCCTTGACTGTGTCCGCGGGGCTTCAGACACGTGGGCGTTGATTTATTGCTCCTGATTCATTTAAGTTCTTGAATAAACATTGTGGGAAAGTTTTTCATTAATATTCAGAAAAGGTTGAACAAAAAAAAAAATGATGATACCTGTTCCTGAAGAGAAGTTGTTCTGCAGCAGGTTGAGTGTAAATATCTCAGACAGGCCAAGGTTAAAGGAAGTTAGACTCAGATGGAAGTTGCGGACCTTGAACGTTACTCGAGTGATGTATTTATTGTTGTGATATCAGCATTATTTACATATTAAACATACAGGATAATGGTTGAATTATGTTTATTTGGATCCCCATTTGCCATTTCGCTTGGCAACAGCTATTCTACAATACAGCTAAATAAACCCACAATATTATAGAAAAATTCAGTATTACAAAAAAATGAAAGAAAGAACGATAGCATGCAAGAGAGAAGCAATATATGTTCAAATATTGGGGAAAAAAACATGCTAGAAAGAGGAAAAATAAATATAAAACCATGCAAATTTAGACAAGATTGTAAAAGAAAAGTAAAGAAAAGAAATTAATGTAGTTAATGTAATTGGATGGATGGAGGGAGGGAGGGAGAGAGAGAGAGAGGTAGGAAGGAAGGAAAGGAGGGAGGAAAGGGAGGGAGGGAGAAGGAAGGAAGGAAGGAAGGGAAGGAAAGGAGGAGGGAAGGAAAAGAAGGAAGGAAGGAAGGAGGGAGGGAGTGAGGGAGAAAGGAAAGGAGAAGGAGGGAGGGAGGAAAGGAAGGAAGGAAGAAAGGGGGATGGAGGAAGGAAAGAAGGAAGGGAGGAAAGGAAGAGAGAAGGAGGGAGAGAGGGAGGAAGGACAGAAGGGAGGAAGGAAGGGAGGAAAGAAGGAACATTCAAAACAGACGGGGTCACTGCAACACTAATGTGATGTTTCATTTCAACCAAAGTCGAGACTGTTGAGATGAATTTAACGGGCTGGACGTAAACAGCTTCTGATGAGTGGAGGATGAGAGGAAAGAAGGAAAGAAGGAAAGAAGGAGTCCTTTCTGGGTTTGAGGCTATCGTTATCTAGCAGATTTAAGGCCGATGTTTCTTTTAAGAGTAACAGTGAAACAAATCAGAGAGGAAAAAAGTCAAAGGAAGACGAGAAGATTATGTTTGACTGATAAAGGAAAGAGAGGCCTAAACCATTTTTATAGGAAGACAAAAAGGTTTTGAACCAGAATTTGAAAGATAACAGTCCTGGTTTCTAATAGCAGGCTTATGGAGAGTTTTCAGCTTTGTTCATGTAATATAATTAAGTTAAGAGTCTTGTTTAAGGTTGAAACAAGCTTCTCTGCAGCAGGAAAAAGGTTCATTCTGTCTTCTTATGTTTGGTCTTTCACAGTTCTCATGGCTGATGAGTATGATGAGTATATATGATTATATCAACTCTTTGAGGAACTGTGTTTTCATGCAGGAAGTACAGAAACAGTTCATATAATCTCTACTGGCAGACTCTCCTTCCCTCCCCCCTTTCCTTCCTTCCTCCTTCTCTCTCTTTCCTCTCTCCTTTCCTTCCTTCCTTCCTCCCTTCCATCCTCCCTCCCTTCCTCCCTTCCTTCCTTGACTTGAGGACAACTGGAGGGTTAACACTAAAACCAAAAGGCATTTCCTGCTGCTGCTCACTTTGATAGCGCGGATATGAAAAGTGAAGCCCGTGTCGATACTGAGTAGCTGACCCGGGCCTGTAACTCAGCTCAGGGATACTAGTCGGACGACGTCGGTTGGATGGTTGGATGGTGCGGGTGGTGCGGAGCTCAGCGTGGGGAAACAGCAGCCATTAATTTCATCATTAGCATTCCTTTGTGCTGCACTGCTAGCACAGAAGACTCCTTTAATTAAATCAGCAAGGAGCGGAGCAACAGTCGCCATAAGGGCTTTATTTGTCTATACGTTGCGCCCGCGGTGGCGTCCGTGCATGCACGCAGTGGCGGGGGTCGCGGGGGTTGTGGGGCCATATTTTCATATTAAGCTCAAAGAAAGGAACAGCTCCTCCTCATCACAACCAATCAGAGCGCGGCGGCTTGTTTACTGGGTGATCTTCTGTGAGGAGACGACATCAGCATTTTATTACAGTCTGCATCTCTGGAGCTGCTGGCTAGTGTGTGTGTGTGTGTGTGTGTGTGTATATGTGTGTGTGCGTGTGTGCATGTATATATGCGTGTGTGTGTGTGTGTGTGCATGTATATATGTGTGTGTGTGCATGTATGTGTGTGTGAGTGTGTGTGTGTGTGTGCATGTATATGTGTGTGTGTGTGTGTGTATGTGCATGTATGTGTGTGTGAGTGTGTGTGTGTGTGTGTGTGTGGGAGTGTGTGTGTGTGCGTGTGCATGTGTATGTGTGTGTGCATGTATGTGTGTGTGTGCATGTGTGTGTGTGCATGTATGTGTGCATGTATATGTGTTTGTGTGTGCCTGTATATGTGTGTGTGTGTGTGTGTGTGTGTGAGTGTGTGTGCATGTGCATGTATACTATATGTGTGTGTGTGCATGTATATGTGTGTGTGTGTGCATGTGTGTGCATGTATATGTGTGTGTGTGTGCATGTGTGTATATGTGTGCGTGTGTGCATGTGTGTGCATATGCATGTATACCATATGTGTGTGTGCATGTGCATATATATGTGTTTGTGTGTGTGTGCATGTGTGTGCATGCATACTGTATGTGCGTGTGTGCATGTATATGTGTGTGCGTGTGTGTGTGTGTGTGTACAACTAAAATGTTGTATTTATGATATTGTATTTTACAAATGTACAGTAGCAGTTAATTTTACTGTAGTAGTAGTAATAATAGTAATAATTAATTTAAATAGTTACAAATTGCTTTACAAAACAACAACAGAGATAAATAATACAAAATGTTAAACATAAAACATAAAGCGCGGAGACAAGGAACAATAAGAGTCCAATAAAGAAAATCCAAAGCACATGAAGTTCAAAGGTCAAAGTATTTTATTTTTCATTGTTACAAGAATAAAAAGACATCAAAGAATCTCTAGAAAATAAAAAAGGAAATTTGCACATACTCATACAAGATTAAATTCAATAAAGTGCAATAAAAATATAAAAAGTGCATGAGTGTAAATGTTGCAGCTACAGTATTAGCCCCAGCAGTTCAGAGGAGACTGTTGAACATTTTTTGGGCAGTTAGATGAAATAAATCCACATTTCTGATATAAAAACACTTTATTTTAATGGGTCAACAACAAGAGGGTTAAATTAAATAGGTGTCTTTATGTGTTTGTCTTAATTAGTTAAATGTCTTCAGCTCTACTGTGGAAGAGTAAAAACTTTAAGTCAGTGCCTCCAGTTATAGAAGATGTGTCTGTGTGTATTGATGAGTTTCCTGTCAGGTACAAACCTCATTTTTCTACACTTATATTTCCTAACGCTTTTATTTTGAAAGTTTTTATCCTCACATGAATGAATTTGTGTTAACCTCCCGGGTCAAACTGACCCCGTCCGTTTTGACTGTTCCTTCTTTCCTCCCTTCCTTCCTTCCTTCCTTACCTCCTTCTCTCTTTCTTTGCTCCCTCATTCCTTCTTTCCTCCCTCCTTTCCTCCCTCCCTCCTTCCTCCCTCCTTTCCTTCCTTCTTCCTTCCCTCCTTTCCTCCCTCCTCTTATTCCTTCTTTCCTCCCTCCCTCCGCCCTCCCTCCTTTCCTTCCTTCCTCCTTCCCTCCTTCCTCCTTCCTCCCTCCCTTCCTCCTTCCTCCCTCCCTTCCTTCCTTGACTCAAGGACAACAGGAGGGTTAATATGTAGAAGCCTTTCCCCTGTTTGCATCCTCACACTCATTCATCCTCCTCCTCGTCCTCCTCGTCGTCGTGGTTGCATTTCTGTTAGCGTGTGCATGTGTAGACGCGCATGCCTGCACACATGACGTTGCATGCATGCACGTGTGTGTGTGTGTGTGTGCGTGTGTGTGTGTGTGTGTGTGTGTGTGTGTGTATAATGTGTGTGTTGTGCGCTCTGATAGAGTGGCAGGAGCACGGAAGGATTTCCCAGGAGTCCCAGGTGCCGCAGTGTGTGTTCAGTGAAGGGTGAGGACCATCTGCCGGGCCTGGGTGAAATCAGTGCAACATGCAGGTGCGGAGGTATTTACCCCAGCACGCGAGGTAAAATACAAAGCAGGGGGGTGGGGGAGGGGGGATGGGGGGGAAGCGGGGGGTTGGTTCACGACCCACAGAGAGCGGGGTGTTTGTCTTAGAAAATTCAGACCTGATGGTCAAGTACAGCATGAATAATTTAAAGGTCTGTCACACTTTCTTTTTTCTTTTTTTTTTTTGGTGAGAGTCTGACCATGAAACACAGAGAAGAGCTGTTTGTGTATTTGAAAGTAATAATCTGCAATATTTCAATATAAATTATAACATCCAACGCTTGTAAATGAATTCAAATCGCTTTAAACACTTTATACTGAGAATATATGTGTTTCCTGTCGAGGTTTTAACCCTTTCATAATGTTCATATTCACCACAAATCATTCATGAATTTTAAAAAATGGTGATTAATCCTTTATGAAGCTTTCAGAGAGCAGAGAGAAAGGTGTTTATTCAGGTTTTACGCTTTTTGCTGATGGAGAAAAAACATTTACAATCACATTATATGTTTTCACTGACTTCCTGTTGTGTTCAAGATGCAACCTTACCTCACACACTCAGGCAGGTCCATTGGAAATCTCAGATATAGGAACGGGAAGCGGAGCCTCCATGTTCACCTGCGATGTTTTGCATGTTGTACAGTCATAAACTCAGAGCCAGACAGATGTATAGAATTATGTGACTTTAGCACATTTGTTCCACATTAACGTTAAACCCTCCTGTTGTCCTCAAGTCAAGGATGGAAGGGAGGAAGAAGGGAGGAAAGGAGGGAGGAAGGAAGGAAGAAAGGGAGGAAAGAAGGGAGGAAGTTAGGGTCGAGGGAAGAAAGAGAAGGAAGGAAGGGAGGAAGGAGATCATCAGTTATGGATGGAAGTTGCAGGCCTCGTATGTTACTCAAGTGATGTCTTCATGTTGGGAAATCACCATTAAGTACATTTTAAACACATAAAGGTGAATTTAGACTCTGGCTGGATAAATTTTGACATTTATTTATATGATTTTCTTTTGTGCAAACATCAAACATTTCTTTGTAAACTGAGCTTTCAGGGATTACATCTACATACGTTTACCTCGAATTTGACTCTAATATGAACATCTGACATTGTAAGGTTATACTGTATATATGACTGGAATTACAATCACTTATGGGGTCAAGAGGGATGTGCACTTTTTGCCATTTTCTAACCTAAATTCTGTCAACAAAATCACCTAAAGGTGAAGGAAGGAAAGGAGGGAGGGAGGAAGGGCGGAAGAAGGACAGTAGGAGGGAGGGAGAAAGGAAAAGAGGAAGGGAGGAAGGAAGGAAAGAAGGACAGAGGAGAGGAAGAAAGGAAGGGAGGAAGAAGGAAGGAAATGAGGAAGGGAGAAAGGAAAAGAGGAAGGGAGGAAGGAAGGAAAGAAGGACAGAGGAAAGGAAGGAAGCTGTGGTTAATGTCTAGTTGACTTGATTAGAACTATGTAAAGATCATGGTTTGGGTTAAAATGATCACTGGAGACAAGTTTTCAAATTCCTTTAAAGATATGCAACCTTTGTTGTCATGGCAACAGTGAACACAACGATTAATTGACATGAGCAAGATTAAGTCGATTAGAGTTTCTAAATGTTGGTTTCGATAATTTTTCAATTAATTGCCCAGCCCTACCTAAACGTGTTTAACATTCTTTTTTTAAGTTGTTGTTCTTGTTACTTTTTCCCCTTAGTAGCCATATGAACAGCTGTCTCATCATCTTTATGCATAAACACTATATAAGCTCAACCTAAACCTTATAAATCCAACCTTCCTCTAGATCGAGATCATACATCAAATTGGACGCCAACAGTATACGTATCTAGACCCGGGCGCTGAGCAACAGCACACCAACGGTATGCCATCAATATATATAACACATGCTCATAGCATAAACCAATTAACTCTGCTTCCATTATTTATGATCTGCCTCAGTCATTGAGGACACTGGGATGTTGAAATACACACAGCTTAGAGCCCTCCAGTCTGCCATACATAATTCTTTCTGATGAATTGTTGTACAGATGTTTGCATGATCTGTCTGCAGACTGCTGTACACGCGCTCAATAAAAACCCAACCCTTTCACTGTAATCCTGCCTGCGGGGAAGGAAGGGCGGACGGGCGGGCGGGGTGGATAAAATTAAACAGATATGCTTATCTAAACTATTTATTAAAGAACCATATCCGAGATATAATCCTAATATGTTATCAAGAGCCGAGGGGGATTTCGGACGTACGCACAGAGCAGAAATCCAGGTGTACGAGGTCGTAAGTCGGAGGATTAGCAGAAAGGTTATTGTAATTTTTTAAATAACACAAAAGCAGATTTCATTATTAAAAGGCTGAACGGACCATCTGGGAGGAGGGGGGGGGAAGTACTTTGGTTTCATCCACTGTGCTGTGCTGTGCCGTGCCGTTACAGTACCTTCAAACACCACAATTACTATTATTGTTTTTCATCAACTCCGAGCAGCAGGTCAGTCTAAGAGCAGCAGGTCAGATTAATTGAAAAGCATTTACAAAAGCATATCTGATCATGTAGTTGACTTGTAGTATGAGGACACCACAGTCTGAATCTGAATAGATGAACAGACTGTACTAGTCTAGAGTTATATCAGACCGTGTACGGTGGGGTTACAGTAGGAGTGGGCAGATTAACCTGTGCAAAGGTCACACCGGTACAAACACCAGGATATATATGGATTACATGCCGAGCCCGTTGTATTGATATAACCTGGTTTCTTTTTTTTTTTTTTTTTTTATGTCAGGTCATCGTGTGCAGCAGTTCAACTCACTGTCACTGTATGTTAAGACAAGGCAGCTTTATTTATATAGAGCATTTCATACACTATGTGCTTTACATTTAATAGTAAGAATTGGAAAAGCATAAAAACATGCAATTTGAGGAATAAAAATAAAACCCAGACATTAAAACATACAATTAACCCCACATTAACAGTAATAGAAATATAAAAAATAAAGAATAAAGTGCAGAAAAGTAGGTTTACCACTGCATCTGCTACCAAGAAATGTCACAGATTTTTTTCAGCAGTCATTTTCAGCTTTTTAAAAATGTATATATGAATTTCAGACTCTATATTGAAGCTTTTTTCTCTGCACTATGTATAAACTGTGGATATTTACCTATAGTGGCATGTAGTTGCCAAGTGCAGTACCCCTAGTTAGACTTCAGCTTTTCTCTCCGAGCATTTCTACTATCTCTCTATAAAATAAATGCAAACTTCCAAGCTATACTTTTCTAGTTGTGTTATAATTAAAATGTGCTTGTTCAATGAAAAAGAAGGCTATTTCCTATAAATAAATAAATAAATAAATCTCTTTACTACTCAGTGCTCTGCTCTCAGGGTGATACTGTAGCAACTAAACGCTCATGCTCATTAGTTGAGCAGCTACGTGAATATTAACATGCAATATACACATATGTTTGTACTATATGGATCAAAAGTCATGTTTTTTTGGCATTTTGGTCACCTTCAAAATAAAGTTCCTGCAGTAGAAATAGTCCAAAAGGGTATAAAACTGAGATGGGTGTTAAATGGATTAATCTGCTCTGCTACTTAAAGTAAGAGTAACATTTTCTTTATTATCATCTCTCAACATTTACATATATTGATATTAAATCTGTCCTTTGTGTTTGACTCCAGTTCTTTTTGCTGGTTTCAATGATAAAAGGCACTAAGAGGAGTATTAACCCAAACATACATGTCTTTGATACTTGCATACTGATGCAATATACCTGTTTGTACTGTATGTATCAAGACTTGTGTTTTTTGGCATTTTGGTCACCTTCAAAATAAAGTTCCTGCAGTAGAAATAGTCCAGGTACAATGTATAAAAGGGTATATGATAGAGCGTTTTGCTACTTAAAGTAATATTTTCTTTATTGTTATCTCTCAACATTTACATATATTTATATTAAATCTGTCCTTTGTGTTTGACTCCAGTTCTTTTTGCTGGTTTCAGTGATAAAAGGCACTGAGAGGAGTATTAACCTCAACATACATGTCTTTGATATTTGCATACTGATGTGACAGAATAGCAGTTCAACCTATATTACAGTAGAGTCTCTATTATTATCTCTCTCTCTCTATCTGATAAAGGGAAATATCTGCTGGTGCACAGATTGAATAAGCTGTGACCGCCAGAATAAAATATGTATAAAATAAAACCTATACAGTAAATATCTCTATAAGTGACCATTGTTACAAGCCCATACATCCTGTTTTGGTTCATCATTGTTTTTTTAGTGATCCTCCACCTTCTGACTATCTTTATTTAGTTTAGTTTAGTTTTTTTCTTATAAATATACAAAAATGTGCAGGTTTTTGTTCTCAGCAATTCTTTTTAACATTACACAATTATAATACTGTAACAGGTAACAATAGGTTTTGATATGCTGATGTTTTCCTCTTCTTTTTTTCTTTTCTTGACAATAATTGTGAACCACTAGTCACTCAATACCAAATGTTTAATGTATTCTGTGTGGATAACAATTAAAAGGAAAAATAGCCTATATAATAAAGGGGGAGGAAGGAAGGGAGGAAGGAAGAAGGAAGGAAAGGAGGGAGAGAGGAGGGAAAGAAGAAGGAAGGAAAGGAAGGAAGGAAGGAAGGAAGAAGGAGGGAAAGGAGGGAGGAAGAAGGAAGGATGGAGGGAAAGAGGGAGAGAGGAGGGAAAGAAGAAGGAAGGAAAGGAAGGAAGGAAGAAGGAGGGAAAGGAGGGAGGAAGAAGGAAGAAGGAAGGATGGAAGGAAGGAGGGAGGGAGAAAGGGAAAGAGGAAGGAAGGAAAGAAGGACAGAGAAAAAGAAAGAAGGGAGGAAAGAAGGAAAGGGAGGAAGGAAGAAAATAAACCTATATTACAGTAGAGTCTTTATTATCTCTCTCTCTATATATCTGATAAAGGGAAATATCTGCTGGTGCACAGATTGAATAAACCAGAATAAAATATATATAAAACCTCTAAATATATAAATGTAAGCTAACAGATGCAGCTGGAGCGTTCCCATTGTCTAAACAGACCCATAAAAACACTAAAAAATCTTACAGGAACAACAAAGATCATGCAGCAGGATGGAGAGAGAGTGAAAGTATAAAACAAACCCAAACACACTACAAAGCAGGAAAAAAAAAAAGTCTGAATAAGAAAGTGCTGACAGACACAGACTCGCTGCGTGATGCTCTGCTGTGCTCATATTCGTCAGCGACTCCCTCGGCAGACTAATGTGACACCAGCCACCTCGTTTTTGAACTGCGCTTGCAGCTTTCTGTGACAGGTACGCCAGCCGGCATCAACATATCCAGCCAGTACAGCCGCGACTCACGACCCGCAGGTTCATCCGTTCTGACGCTTCTTTTCTGTTTGTTGCCCGAGGGATTACAGGCCTCGATGAAACAAAGGCACAAACATAATGTTTTGTGTTGGAGCTGCTTCTATCTGCTGTCTGCTGCAGACACAATGCACTAGAAAAGGAGATTTTTTTTTTCTCCCTCCCTGTCTGTTTTTTGCTGTGTTGTTTTATCGCAGATCTTCATCAAAGTGATATTTCTCTCCCAAAGACTGGACATTTTTCTACTTCATGGCTTTGTGTTGTAAAAGCTGAATTTGTAAAAACATTTTTTAAGCTTGTGGATGTTTATTGTGGTAATTAGTACTCAGCCATCTGCTTCATTTTTTTTGCAGTTTTACATCAGTCTTACAGTCGGTCGTGTGTGATTGGAGACGCTCTTTTTTAATCATCTGGTTACTTGTCAGAGGAAATTAGTAAAATGTTGAACATGATGACAGCATGAATATCTTACAGTAAGATACTCCTCAAGTGAAGGAAGGAAGGAAGGAAATAGGAGGGAGGGAGGAAAGAAGGAAGAAAGGAAGGAAAGAAGGAGGGAGGAAGGAAAGGAAGAGAGAGGGAGGGAGGGAGGAAAGGAAGGGTGGAAGAAAGAGGGATGGAGTAAGGAAGGGAGGAAAGAAAGAAAGAGAAGGAGGGAGTGGGAGGAAAGGAAGGAAGGAGGGAAGGAAAGAAGGAGGGAGGAAGGAAGGACAGACAGAAGGAAGGAAGGGAGGAAAGAAGGAACAGTCAAAACAGACAGGGTCAATTTGACCCAGGAGGACGACAGGAAGGTTAATCATCTGGTTACTTGTCAGAGGAAATTAGTAAAATGTTGAACATGATGACAGCATGAATATCTTACAGTAAACCAACACTATGCCATAACACAGATATTATAATTCTCTGGACCTTCACAGGAGGAAATGGTCAGAAATTGGCCCTCAGTGAATTTTAACCCTCCTATTGTCCTCAAGTCAAGGAAGGAAGGAAGGAAATAGGAGGGAGGGAGGAAAGAAGGAAGGAAGGAAGAAAGGAGGGAAAGAAGGAGGGAGGAAGGAAAGGAAGAAGGCAGGGGGGAGGAAAGAAAGAGAGAACGAGTAAGGAAGGGAGGGAGGAAAGAAAGAAAGAGAAGGAGGGAGGAGGAGGAAAGGAAGGAAGGAGGGAGGGAGGGGAAGGAAAGAAGGAGGGAGGAAGGAAGGACAGACAGAAGGAAGGAAGGGAGGAAAGAAGGAACAGTCAAAACAGACGGGGTCAATTTGACCCGGGAGGACGACAGGAAGGTTAATCATCTGGTTACTTGTCAGTGGAAATTAGTAAAATGTTGAACATGATGACAGGATGAATATCTTACAGTAAACCAACACTATGCCAGAGTAAAGTAGGAAGGAAGGGAGGAAAGAAGGACGGAAGGAAGGTAGGGGGGAGGAAAGAAAGAGAGAAGGAGGGACAGAGGAAAGAAGGAAGGAAGGAGGGAGGAAAGAAGGAAGGAAGGTAGGGGGGAGGAAAGAAAGAGAGAAGGAAGGAGGGACGAAAGAAGGAAGGAAAGAAGGTAGGGGGGAGGAAAGAAAGAGAGAAGGAGGGAGGGAGGAAAGAAGGGAGGAAGGATAGAAAGAAGGAAGGAAAGAAGGTAGGAGGTAGGAAGGAAGGAAGGAAGGGAGGATGGAAAGAAGGTAGGAGGGAGGAAAGAAGGAAGGAAGGACAGACGACACAAAGGTTAATTAATCACTGCTGCTGTATCTGATGCTTATCAGACTTCTCAGATCCTCGTCAGAGTCAGCGTGTTTGCTCGAGGACGCCTCGTCAGGACTCATTTTCCTGCACGCTGCATCGGCTGCCGGTGACCTTCTGCTTCCAGGACGCTCTCTTACCCTCTTTAACCATCAGGCCCGAACCTGCCACCTCACAACACGGTCAAAATACCCCCAGACTGCTGCTCAATTTCACCACGGCAACGCTGCAGACTGCTGGTATTTACAGCTGATGAGCACGCTCGGTGGGGAAGCGTACGTTGATGTATGTGGAGAGTCACAGTCATGCTTTAGAGGGGGTAAATTCGGAGGCATCACACAGTCGGGGGGCTTTTACAGCAGCAGTATTGTTAGGAGAGAGAAGGAGGCTGGGGCAGAAGGTCAGCGGCTCCATACACAACATAATTAGAGGGAGACACACTGTGGCGTGACTGACTGCATATCAAATATCAAAGAGAGCGTTTCCTGTAAAGGGCACCGAACACACTCGAATATAAGTACGCTATGTGTGTTGAAAAAGGTACATTAATACACAGATGTATCGGACCAACGTAAAGGTACAGTACAAAGTAGTGTCTGATACTTTAAAGCCAAAATTTACCTGTAAATATAAAACTAACTGACCTTTACCCCTCACATATTGTTCATATTCTGACTTATAATTAGTCTTTACACCAATTCACATTCATAAATTCCCCCATCAGTCATTAATAAATGTTTCATTCCTTCCTGCCTTCTTTCTTCCCTTCCTCTTTTCCTTTCTCCCTCCCTCGTTCCTTCTCTCCTCCCTTCCTCCTTTCCTTCCTCCGTCCTTGCTTCCTTCCTTTCCTTACTTCCATCTGTTCTTCTTCCCTCCCTCCTTCTTTCCTCTCTTCCTTCTTTCCTTCCTCCATCCCCCTTTCTTCTTCCTTCCTTCATTCTTTCTTCCCTTCCTCTTTTCCTTTCTCCCTCCCTCGTTCCTTCTCTCCTCCCTTCCTTCTTTCCTTCCTCCGTCCTTGCTTCCTTCCTTTCCTTACTTACCATCTGTTCTTCTTCCCTCCCTCCTTCTTTCCTCTCTTCCTTCTTTCCTTCCTCCATCCCCCTTTCTTCTTCCTTCCTTCATTCTTTCTTCCCTTCCTCCCTCCCTCCTTCTCTCTTTCTTCCCCCCCCCTACCTTCCTTCCTTCCTTCCTTCCTTCTTTCCTCCGTCCTTCCATCCTTCCCTTCCTTTCTTCCTTCCATCCTTCCTTCCTCCCTTCCTTCTTCCCTTCCTTTCAATGAGTGTCCTATAAAGGGTTAATGGAGGAATATGATGAATACAATATGTTTGATGTTGATTTTTTTATTAAACATAAATTAAACTTGTACATTTGCATAAAAAAAATTGTGTATCAGCTTCACAAGAAAAAAGAAAGATGCATTTTATTTCCATTTTTGTAAACTGTGGGTCATATTAGGAAAAGTCAGGCTAAAAAAAGAAGGAAGGAAGGAAAGAAGGGAGGGAGGAAGGAAGAGAGTAAGAAGGAAGGAAAGTGAAGGAAGGATGGTGAGAGGGAGAGAGGAAAGAAGGAAGGAGGGAGAAAAAAGAGGAAGGAAGGAAAGAAGGACAGAGGAAAGAAGGAGGGAGGAAAGAAAGAGAGAAGGAAGGAAGGAAGAAGGAAGGAAGAAAAGGGGATGGAGGGAGGAAAGAAGGAAGGAAGGAAGCAAGGAAGGAAGGAGGGAGGGAGGGAGTGAGGGAGGAACGAAGGAAGGAAGAAAAGGGGATGGAGGGAGGAAGGAAGGACAGACGGAAAGAAGGAAGGGAGGAAAAAAGAAACAGTCCAAACCAGACGGGGTCAAATTGACCCGGGAGGACGACAGGAAGATTAAAAAAGTAACATTTAAATTTAAGTTAAAATCACAGAGACGCTGCTTGTATAATACTTTCGTAGAAATACATTTATTGCGTCTTTATAATAAAAAAATAAATAATAATATTACACTTTTATGGTAGGAAGTAAATTACACAGTATTGTACAGGTTTAGTCTATAGTGTGTATTTAGTTCAGTGTTATATTACAGTCAGTTTATTCTCCTAACGTCTGTTTTTTGGGGGGTTTTTGTTTCGGTCCGTGTGATTCCTCCCACTGCCCGTTCAACCTGATCGTGATGCTGGCACCTTTTTAATTTTAACACATTAGGTGCCACCGATGCGGTGTTAAGAGGTCGTGGCCATTTCACGGATTTCTGTGAGATCAGGTTTGACGCCCATTTCCACACTCTGGGGTTGCCAGATATGCAACAATGACACGCGAACACAGCGGGCTGCAGACATGGGGGCAAACAAACTGGATCAAGTGAGGTAGATTCAACCCAAGAGGAGGGGACGAGGGGACGAGGGGAGATAACGCTCTCCAGTATTGTGAATTTTTTGGACTGTGGTATCCATTATAAACACTTTTTGTCAATGTTGCATATTTCCTCTTTTAAAATTCCCCACTAGACATGAACTATGTTGGATTTAACCATCATGTTGTCCTCGAGTCAAGGAAGGAAGAAAGGAAGGAAAGGAAGGAAGGAGGGAGGGAAGGAAGGAAGGGAGGGAGGAAGAAGGAAGGAAAGGAGGGAGGGAGGGAGGGAGGAAGGAAGGAAGGAAGGAAAGGAGGGAGGAGGAAGGAAGGAAAGGAGGGAGGAGGAAGGAAGGAAGGGAATAAGGAGAAAGGAAAGGAGGGAGGAAGAAGAAAGGAAAGGAGGGGGGAAGAAGGAAGGGAGGAAGAAGGAAGGAAGAAAAGGAATGAAGGACGGAGGAAGGAAGGGAAGAAAGAGAGAGACAAGGAGGAAGGAAAGGAGAGAGGAAGGAGGGAAGAAGGAAGGAAAGGAGGGAGGAGGGAAGGAACGGAGGGAGGAGGGAAGGAAAGGAGGGAGGAGGGAAGGAAGGAAGGGAATAAGGAGGAAGGAAAGGAGGGATGAAGGAAGGGAAGAAAGAGAGAGACAAGGAGGGAGGAAGGAAAGTCAAAACAGTCAAATTTCTATTTTTAAGA
This sequence comes from Scomber japonicus, assembly GCF_027409825.1. Classification (NCBI taxonomy): domain Eukaryota; kingdom Metazoa; phylum Chordata; class Actinopteri; order Scombriformes; family Scombridae; genus Scomber; species Scomber japonicus. The sequence goes on along the minus strand of NC_070586.1, from coordinate 7,227,631 downwards.
GCCGTTTCTAACTCGCGACAAGCTCACCAGAGCAGATTACACCAGACAGGAAGTCAGACACAGAATCGGCATAATAAAACTTCCGTCTTTCAAAATAAAACAACCCGTGCAGCTTCCCGATCGTATTTCAGCAACAAACACGAATAAAACAGACAGATAAAGACTCCATCTAGCTACGTAGCTACTGACACGAGATAAGCACAAAAATCAAAGACAATTAACAAATCAACCAAACTTCAGCAAGTTAACAAAATTGGGCCGTTTAGTTGTGCTGCTACTACAGTAGTTACGGTAGACTAAAGGCTCTCGTTCGGATTTGATTGGGCTGCCGTAATTACTGTATTAACAGTGCGGCTAGCTCAACGGCTAACTCGGGAGCTAGCTCGACGGCTAACTCGGGACCTAGCTCGGCGGCTAACTCGAGGGCTAACTCGGCAGTTAGCTCAGCGGCTAAATCTGCAGCTAGATCGGCTGCTAACTCGGCAGCTATATCGATGGCTAACTCTGAAGCTAACTCGGCGGCTAACTCGGCAGCTAGCTCAACGGCTAACTCTGCAGCTAGCTCGGCTGTTAACTCGGGAGCTAGCTCAGCGGCTAACTCGGCAGCTAACTCGGCGGCTAGCTCGGCGGCTAGCTCGGCAGCCAACTCAGCTAACTGGCTAACGGTAGACTATAATAGTAGCAGTGTGTGCTGAATGTATTTATACCTCTACAGCAGTTACTTATATATATATATATATATATATATATTAATGCGGCTGTGATTTTCAGACCGCAGACGGACCCGGTGGAAATCCCCAGTAAGTCTTCATTCTTCGAAAACCTACAAGTTGTGTGCTTTTAATCTGAAGGTAACACTAAATAGTTTTATTTCTCTCTTTTTTATTTCCCTACTCTCCAATAGCAGCCTCTTCTTTATAAAAACACAATGAACACAACATGTAAACTACACTTCTACACTCAGGTTGTCTGTTAAAAGTTTAATTTAATGACATTCACAGTGAATTTGCACTTCAGAGCATTTACAGAGAGAGAGAGGGAGAGAGCGATCTTGTATGTTGCTCTGAAAACAGAATTAATTATCACCATAACAAATGTCTGCTGCCTTCATCTGTGGGAGTATGTGTTTATAAGTGTGTTTCTTGTACTTGTACTTGCTGTGAGAAACAGTTTGGAGTTTCAGACATTTGGAGAGAGTACAGTTTTTAAATTAATGTGTCATTGTTGTATCTATGTGTGTGTATAATGGTTGAATACACTGAAACGCTGCAGATGCTCTCCGCTGTTTAGGGAATGCTGATCAGGTTTGTCAGATCGCACCTGTCCAGGTTGACGGTGCCAATGCTGTCGGACTTCATCTCTTCACTAAAATAATATGTTTGAATCAGTCTTTTTGAGGATATTATCATTTCAGAAACACTTTAGATGCTCTCTCATGTTTGTTGCAGGGTTGAAAATGTTAAAAGCACTATTCTGAATTAGCTTTAGAGTTTATAAGGGTTATAAATATGATAATTATTTGGGCTAAGAGCTGAGAGAATACATAGAATCAGGTTTTGGGGTTTTAACACAAATAAATGATAAATGCAAATCTTCCATTGCAACCCATCTTCATAGTTATGCACTATGCCCCAAAATGTACTGTTTCTGGTCTGGTGTTTTTAATATGATGTCTGAGGTTAAGAGGTTTCCCAGATAGCATGCGAATGTGGGCCACTTGAGGCAATGATCCGGCACTGTAGGCATTCTTCTGGCCCGGACAAAACAGACATGAACCTAAACTGGCCCATGTAGTAAATGCTACATTTGGGCCAAATATCACAAAACGAATATGGCCCATCTTTGGCCGAAATATGGCAAGTATGGCAATGACTAATCCGGATGTGAGCCTAAAGAGGCCCACATATAAGGAAACATACTTGGCCCACCTTTGTTGAAACATATCTGGGCCAGTCTTGGCCGAACTGGTTTATTTGGTGTGTTTTTGGTTGACATCTGGCATTGTGATGGCTTGGTTATGGCCCACTTTTGGCAAACATGAGCGGACCGCCCAAGTGCCATCATTCCATGCTGTATGTGGGCCGGATGAACATGTCAGGTGTGGGCCAGATATGGGCCAAAAGAATTTTGCTATCTGGGTTGCGATAAAGCCAGAACCCTTACTTATTATTCTCAGGGTGTTTTATTTCATATGGTCTTATAATAGCGAACAAAAATGATTCTTACGTTATGGAAGAGTGTAAACACACCAACATCTAATGGCGCTTTTCCGCTACACAGTTCCAGCACTACTCGGCTCGATTTGGCTTGACACGGTTCCAGGAACGACCTTTTCCATTACAAAAAGGTACCTACTCAACGTGGGCGGGGTCGTCATAGCAACGGCTCCGCGAAACTGCCGTGACTTCGTTTTATACGCGACACAAACACATAAACAATGGAGGACATGGAGGCGATGGTGTACTTGCTGCTGTATGAAGCTTTCTGGTATTTAAAAATGGCCGGTTTTGATTCTTGTGTGGGACTTGTCTTTCCTTCTTTCCTTCCTTCCTTCCGTTTGTCTGTCCTTCTTTCCTTCCCTCTGTCCTTTCTTCCTTCCTTCTTTCCTTCCGTTTGTCCTTCCTTCCCTCTGTCCTTCCTTCCTTCCTTCCCTCCGTCCTTTCTTCCTTCCTTCTTTCTTTCCGTTTGTCCTTCCGTTTGTCCTTCCTTCCCTCTGTCTGTCCTTCCTTCCTTCCTTCCTTCCTTCCCTCTGTCCTTTCTTCCTTCCTTCCCTCTATCTTTTCTTCCTTCCTTCCTTCCTGCTGCTGTATGTTGCTTTCTGTCACACACAAAGCAAGAAAACTGAGCCGTATGGCTGTTTCGCTGTTGCTGGTATTTAAAAATGGCGGGTTTGATTCTTGTGTGGGACTTGTCTTTCCTTCTTTCCTTCCTTCCTTCCGTTTGTCCTTCCGTTTGTCCTTCCTTCCCTCTGTCCTTTCTTCCTTCCTTCTTTCCTTCCGTTTGTCCTTCCTTCCCTCTGTCCTTCCTTCCTTCCCTCCGTCCTTTCTTCCTTCCTTCTTTCCTTCCGTTTGTCCTTCCGTTTGTCCTTCCTTCCCTCTGTCCTTTCTTCCTTCCTTCCCTCTATCTTTTCTTCCTTCCTTCCTTCCTGCTGGTGTATGTGGCTTTCTGTCACACACAAAGCAAGAAAATTGAGCCGTATGACTGTAACGCTGTTGCCGGTATTTAAAAATGGCGGGTTTGATTCTTGTGTGGGACGGCTCATGACTCTTCCAGCGACGACTCTTCTGACTAATCAGCGGCCGGCAGTCTGTTGACGTCACATTTTTGTATCGGCTCGGCTCGCTTGGAACCTCAGCAGTACTAAAAAAGTAGCAGGTACCAGGTACTATCCCTAGTGGAAACACAAAAAAAACCGAGTCGAGTCGTGCTGGAACTGTGTAGTGGAAAAGCGCCATAAGATGTGGCTAGAGGAATTATATACTACAAATTATGCTGGAGGTTTGACTGTTTTTGGACATTTTTCCTTCTCCATGCATCTTTAGAAGTAGGTGAAGTTGTGCCTGAAACCTCCTCTCTGCTTCTAAACCAGAATTAAAAAGGTTGGAAGTTAAAATATAACCAACAAAAAAGTCATTTTTTCATGTCTGACTCATACAAATTCGTGTGTGTGTGTGTGTGTGTGTGTGTGTGTGTGTCCCTCTTTTTTGGGCTCTCCTCCTTGCTCTTCACAGATCACTAGCGGTTCCTCCAGCCTCGGCCCCCCCAGTCCTGCTGATGATGTAATTATTTCCCAGCGGCACCTGGGAGCAACGGCCGCCATTCGGAGGCATCGCTCACAGCCAAGTATGCAGATGTTTCTAATTGCTTTCCATTACCAAGAATAACAGCTGTTTATATCTATCAGCAAATAATTCACAAGAGTTCCAGACTGTTAGGATAACATTTCCCACCTGGTCACCATCACCAGTTGTCAACAGCCGAGCTCCGAGCTTGCCAGGCCTCTTGTTTACCGACTCCCCTGATAAGCTCGGGCTCAGAGTCACCTTCAGCCACGCTGCTTTGCCCCTCACAGGATTTCATGTTTTAGCTTACAAGTCAATCTTTTTAGAGGCGTCCGAAAAAAAAAGGAAAGGGATGACATGTTAGATATGTGAAGTTAAAGCATCATTGATCAATATGTTTTATGGGTCGGTGACTAATAAGGGTTTTAAAAGCAGCATCAGGTTTGTTAAAATGGACATTTAGTATTTTTGTTGGTTTTATGTCAGAAGTAAGACTGAATGCTCCTGAAAATGTCAAATGGTGTAACCACAAAAGAATGATGAATATTAAATATTTTATCACCTACAGTGTATTTAAGTGGACTTATACTAATACTGGTCCTTCCTTCCTTCCTTCCTTCCTTCCTTCCTTTCCCCCCTCCCTCCCTCCCTCCTTCCTCTTTCCTTCCTTCCTACCTTCCTTCCTTCCTTTCCTCCCTCCCTCCTTCCCTCCCTCCTACTTTCCTTCCCCCCTCCCTCCTTCCTCCCTTCCTTCCTTCCCTCCCTCCTTCCCTCCCTCCTACTTTCCTTCCCCCCTCCCTCCTTCCTCCCTTCCTTCCTTCCTTCCCTCCCTCCTACCGTCCTTCCTCCCTTCCTCCCTCCTTCCTTCTTTCCTCCCTCCTTCCTTCTTTCCTCTCTCCCTCCTTTCTTTTCTCCTTCCTCCCTCCCTCCCTTCTTCCCTCCTTTACTTCCTTCTTTCTCCCTTCCTTCCGCCTTTCCTTCCTAAATGTTTCCTGATCTCCATGGTTACCCAGATTAAATGTAATATTTAGAACAATAGTATTCCATTAGCTTTATTTAATATAAAAGTTATAATGTAAGATCATGCCAAACTAGTTGATATGCTGTTTTATTGACTATTTACTGTTTTTAAGCAACGTTCAATTATTTGGTACAAAGTTTTTATGGTTACACCACTTAGACATTTTTACCATAATCCTCTAATATATTCTCTCTAAATGGATTAAAAGCAGAAATTTGATGCTGGGTCCACAAAAAAAGAATATGTGCAAGTTATTCATACGTTTATTTTCACATTTTAACCCTTTAAATTTAAATTAAACCACATGGAGACAAAAAGACATCAATGACCCATCAAGGAATCAATAATGGGAGGAGGGCAGTTTGCAGTGATGAAGACCATTACAGCACAACTGACCTTCATTTTGTACATCTGAAGGATTTTTTTTTTACTGCTCTGTTAATAAACAATAGTTATAAAATTATTTTTGGGATGTAATTATCAATTTAAGGCAACGAGTTAAGATATTTAAGAATATTAGTAGGAAACTGGGGGAATAAAATAACTATTCTGGGTTCACAAATTAGTAATTTGAAGTTTAAGTTGCAGGTTTTAAGAACATTTGTAAGAAATTTGTTTTTAAAAACCCTAAAATTCAAATATCTTGTTTATACTTTGTTGTAAATCTGACATTTTTGAAATTTACCTTTTAAAATATATAGAGTAGACATCATGCTGACACACATGCTGGAGTTTATAATACCATTTTTATAAAAACTGGTAAATATGTATCTAATAACTAAGAAGTCTACATAAAATAGAGAAGAGAAGGTGGCTCGATCCAAATCTTTGCCATTTAAAAAAAAATATATATATATATAATATATATCAGTAAACTGGGGGAATAAAATAACTATTTAGGTTTAGTTTTAAGGGCAATTGTAAGAAATGTTATGTTTAAAAACCCTAAAATTCAAATATTATCTTTATAGTTTGTTGTAAAACTGACATTTTTGAAGTTTACCTTTTAAAATATGTAAAGTAGACACACATGGTGGAGTTTATAATACAATATATTATAAAAACTGCTCTTTTAACATCTGCTCAACACTTTATTTGTGGAAACATATAAAGTAATATCTTCGGTTTATGACCTTAGCTTTAAAATATGCATCTAATAACTAAGAGGTCTACTTTAACAGAGCCGGTTCCACATCTTTGCTTTTTTCCCTTATTAGTTATTGCTGAGTTGTTGAGTGCTGCTGCCGGAGCGAGCAGACCTCCCGTGTCCACAGAGCTGTTTTATTTCTCAAGTGATGACTTCATCGCATGGTGCTTTAAATATTATTGTCCTTGCAGCCCCGTCTTACATTCCTATTCATGGGGCATCAACCTTAATTCGGCCCAGCAGTGAAATCAGGGAAGCTCATCGTCGTCCCCTCCCTCTTTCACTTAACTAAAACAACTTGAGATCTACAGTGTCTCTCTCTCTCTCTCTCTCTCTCTCTCTCTCTCTCTCTCTCTCTCTCTCTATGCTGCCGTCAGATTGTCAAATACAGAACAGTGAAGCATCTAACCTTGTATCTGTCAAAATCATCCTCCGTAACTTTTATAAATACTAAATCTGATGCTTTTTAACCCTTCTGCTGTCCTTCGAGGAAGAAAGGGAGGAAGAAGGAAGGAGGGAAGGAAGGAAAGGAGGAAGGAAAGAAGGAATGAAAGGAGGAAAGATGGAAGGGAGGAAGGAAGGAAAGGAGGAAAGATGGAACGGAGGAAGGAAGGAGGAAAATAAGGAAGGTAGGAGGGAGGGAAGCAGAAAGGACAAGAGGAAGGGAGGAAAGAAGGACAGAGGAAAAGGAAGGAAGAAGGTAGGGGGGAGGAAAGAAAGAGAGAAGGAAGGAGGGAGGGAGAAAAGAAAGAATGGAGGAAGGAGGGAAGGAAAGAAAGGGAGGAGGGAAAGGAAGGAAGGAGGGAAGGAAAGAAAAGAGGGGAGGAAGGGAAGGAAGGAGGGAAAGGAAGGGAGGAAAAAGAAGGGAAGGAAGGAAAGAAAAGAAGGAGGGAGGGAGGGTGGAAAGAAATAAAGAGAGAAGAAGGAAGCAAGGAAGGAGGGAGGGAGGGAGGAAGGAAGGACAGACTGGGTCAATTTGACCCAGGAGGACGACACAAAGGGTTAAGGTTTATCTTCCTTCCTCCCTCCTTTCCTTCCTTCCTCCCTTCCTTCCTTGACTCGAGGACAACAGGAGGGTTAAGTGAACTGTTAGATGAAGTTATAATAGTTTTCTACTCTGTGTGTTCCTGCTCTGCATACATATATAGTGTGTGTGTGGAGTTTAACAGCGTGCCTGGGAATTACATCCGTAGCAGATGATTCATTCTGCACCGCATAAATTACACCGAGTACCAACATTCGGTGCCAATGCAGGAAGTAGTTTGCCCTTCATGTAACAAAGCAGAAAAGGATCGTCTGGAAGTTTAATGGTCGGGTAAGTTGAAGTGTAACTAACTTTTAATGCTGGAGTCGTCATGTCAACAGCTCATATTTACTGTTTTTAAACTATACCTATAATATTTATCTTGTTATAACCTCATTGTTTAAAGACTGTGTAAAGTGAATTCAAACATTTTCTTCTAAACGCATTAAATAGGTCATAAATGTATTTCTAAATAAGGTGTAAAAAGCATTTCAACCATTTAGATTTGAATTGTGGAGCTAGGCTTCACAAACTGTGTTTCAAGATTTCTGTGTTCAGGATTTAATGATTAGCATAAACCCGCCCCTGCTGCTGTAGAGGTAGAAATACATTCAGCACACACTACTACTACTACAGTCTAAAGTTAGCCAGTTAGCTGGGTTAGCCGCCGAGCTAGCAGCCGAGTTAGCCGTCGAGCTAGCAGCCGAGTTAGCCGTCAAGCTAGCTGCCAAGTTAGCCGCCGAGCTAGCAGCAGAAAGCTCTCAGACGTAGCGTCCATGTTTCTGGTAGAGGTGGTGACTTTGATTGACAGGTGACACTTGGTAGGGGGCGGGGTTTCAGCGGACTCGGCGGCCACGTCCACAGCGTTTGGGAGCAGAGAAAGAGGCTGATTTTTACACAACTTTGAAGCCTAATTTCATATATTTGGCGATTTCTTTTAATCATTCAAATTTGGCAGGGTGGTTAACAACACACTTTTCTGTGGTATGTCAAACTCAGAGTCAGATTCAACATTTCATTCAACAAGCATTAAAATCAAATCTGAGCTGTGCTT
>NC_070586.1:7204603-7214603 GCF_027409825.1 Scomber japonicus | reverse complement strand
AAGGAAAGATGGGAGGAAGGAGGGAGGAATTATTATTATTATTGTTATTAACAGACATGAAAATCACTCACCTTTCGGGGGGGGGTGTCAAGTGGCCTCCGTCACTGTAGACCTCATTAATACCATAGATAGACGATTAATACACGCACCTATTGTCACCCACTTTGTCGTCGGTCACATGTCCTCATTGGCTTTGGAGACATGTGCTGCCTCATCCTAAGCACTGATTGGCTGGTGTGTGTGGTGTCGTATGAAACAGTCACGTGTCCCACAGACGCACGCGTGAGTCAGGAAATGACGTAAACGGACCGTATTTGGTTTGTTATTTGTGTTATTACGTTACGTGTTGGACTAAATACATGTTGACATATTGAGGAAAGTATTCCGGTTTTATGGAAACGGATTTCATATTTCACAAGAATGGACACTTGGCGAGCTGTACAGAAAGTCCTGAGTCATAAGATGATCGTTGTGGATAAAGGGAAGACTTTGAAGGTATGTAGCATTATAGCTGTTCTTACTTTAGCTAAGTGGCTAGCCGAGCTAACCGCTAATACTATTACGGCTGTGAGCAACCATATTAGTCGTGAGTGGTCTTGAATGAATCAGGACAATCTAAGCTTTCTAACAATGTACGGCATGAATATATATGTTTAAGGGTTGGTGTTTAAAACATTCAGAAGTACTTGTGGCTACCTCCCAACTTCCGGTCCGTCCCGTAGGCGGAACAGCGTGTTTTACGTGTCTGCAGTTCCGATCCTTCATGTTGGCTGAAACAGACAAGTCACCCTCAAACATGCTGAAAACCATGTTGAAGTTTGGCCAGTGCAGTTAGCCTTCCCTAATGTTTATGTGGCTTTGAGGATGTTCCTCACGTTGCCGGTGACTAACTGTGAGGGGGAGAGCTCATTTTCTCATTTGGGGAGAATCAGAAATGAGCCTGAAGTCCTTTTATCATTACTGGCAACAGAGTCTGAACCTGTCAGAGACCTGCTGGACTTTAGAGATGTTGTGGAGGAGTTTGCTAGGAGAAAGGTCATTGCATACTACTCTACTACTCTAATGTGTGTGTGTGTGTGTGTGTGTGTGTGTGTGTGTGTGTGTGTGTGTGCGTGCATTGTGTTTTTTTATGACTCTGAAAACATTTGTTGTTGGGATGTTTGATATTGTGGAGATTCTAAAAACAGGTTGTTTGCTATTCTTTGAAGTGTTTCTGCATATCTGAGTGTAGACTGTTGATACACACACACACACACACACACACACACACACACACACACACACTCTGCATGTGCTGAGAGTCTGGTGTTGAATTTATCAGTCAGTGTGAATCCTGTGCAAGTACAGGAGTTTCCAACAACTACTACATCCACACTTGTGCACTAGTAAACTAGTTGTCTGTTGTATTGGTGTGTGTGTGTGTGTGTGTGTGTGTGTGTGTGTGTGTATTTAACCATTTCCATATAAATGGGATAAAGATGTGGTTTTCAAGCAGAAATTTACATTGAACATGTTTCTTTTAATCTTTGCACTTTCATCAAACTGTACTGTCCTCCGTCCGTCCGTCTTCTGCTGCTTATCCGGGGTCGGGTTGTAGTTCTGCTTGAATTTCCTCTCAAAATGCATCAGATTGATGATTTCAAGCCCTAACCTCCGTACCTTCTCACCTTTTTCACCCATGACCCGTTTTCATGTCTGTATTAAATAATAATAATTTAAAGACTTAATTGGTATCGATATCACTTTTAAAGATACTTGGATTCATATCATAATGTTTTAATTGATACCCAGCCTTATAGGAAACCCATTTTCATGCATCTTTTAAATATATAATGCAAACAAAACAAGAAATATTGCAGATTATTGTAGCTTTTTATACTTTATACTTGCCTAATGTAGTAAATCTGCTCCACTGATAAGAAAAGCTGCAACAGTGACTGATGGAAACAATAACTACTACAACAGACATGATCGGCATGTTGCTGCTTCTTCCTGCTGCATGCACTAAATAGCCGAAACATTACACCCATTATCCAGTCAGCCATAAGAGCTGTAAAGCTGTAGTGAGGTCAGCCACTGATGTTTGGGCTCAGAGTCGATGCTCCAGTTCATCCTGAAGGTGTTGGATTGTTGGATGGAGCAGAGAGATCAGGCCAGTCGAGTTCTTTCACACCAAACTGGGGGAAAACACTTATTTGTGCATGAGGGTGTTTGTCATGGTGAAACAGATAAGAGCCTTCTTCACAAGCTGGAAGATACTAATGTCTAAAATATCATTGCATGCTGTAGTATTAGGTTTCCAACAGCCACTGAACCAAAAGTACACTCTCCTACTAACACGTTTGGCAAAATAATGGATCTCCACACCTCCATAAAACAAACTATAAAGAATAAAGAGGTTAAACTGCACTAGTAATAGTGGAAATTAGGGCTGGGCCAAAAAAATTGATTTTTATATTCATTTTTTTTCTTTTCTTTTTTAAAGTTTTTTATTTTTAATTTATTTTTTTTGGGATAAGATGTTGGCGGATGAGAATGTTTTTTGTGAGGGCAGGTGCACAGTTTTAAAAATAACCAGTTCTTGTTTAAAGGAAAGAAAATCACAATAATTGAAATATAAAATCGCAATACTTGTTTAGTCAGAATCGCAATTTAAATCGAATCGGGACCCAAAAATCGTTAGAGAATCGAATCGGCACAAAAGCAAATCAGCCCAACCCTAATAGAAATACTAGAAGTAACTGCACCATGCCTGCCACGGACCTTTCTTGCATTATTTCTACCTTCTCCAGCCCCATGATAATATTTAAATAAGCTTTAATATTCCTTAAATAAAACATTATACCACAGCTATCCCTCAAAAAAGCTTAGATTTTACATATCAGGTGAATCTCTGCAAATAAATGTACAATGCAGCTGTTACAAAGCGCTTGATTTGCTGTGAATATAGTGAATATATTACAGTATAATAGAAATACTATGAGTTAGATATGTTTCTCTAAATGAATCACAGCCTTTTGTGTGTGTAAGCCACCACCATGGAACAAAATATAAAGAATAAAGAGATTGGAACCAAAATTTGATATAATATTCTCAAGTAAAATATGATGCCACAACTATCCCTCAAAAAACTAAGAGGTTGCATAAATAAATGTGCACTGTAGCTGTTGCAAAGCTCTTGTTCAGCTTATTATTTAAAACATAATTTACCTGCATTGGAAATTAGTGGCCCAAACCCAAATCATGAAAAACACAGCCACAAAAGCAAAAATACACACTCCTGTTAACATATGTTTGGTTATATAGTGCATCTTTACATCTTCATAAAGCAAAATATAAAGAATAAAGAGGTTAGTAATACATTATATATAGTAGTAATACTAGAAATAACTGCAGCATGCCTCAAAAAGCTTATTCTGCTCTGAATGTAATGAATATATTATAGTACAAACTCTAAATGTAGATATTATTCACTGTTATATTTCTTCTGACTGAATTACAGCTGTCTGTGTGTGTGTGTGTGTGTGTGTGTGTGTGTGTGTGTGTGTGTGTGTGTGTGTGTGTGTGTGTGTGTGTGTGTGTGTGTGTGTGTGTGTGAGTGTGTGTGTGTGTGTGTGTGTGTGTGTGCATATGATCCATACATGCAAACAGAAGTCCCGTAAGCCTTTAGAGAAAGCAGTGAAACCATATGGTGTCGTATACATCTCATGTAGCTTATATTTTAAACATGCAGTCAACAAGCCACCTGATGTTGAGGTAAATAGCTCCTTAAACACATAAACAGAGCGCAGACCCCCCGAATACATCTGGGTTTACAATCATATGGCAGATTTATTTTCATATCAGTAAACATATGGTCATCTCTCTCTCTACACCTCGCTCTCTGTAATTACTCCATCCATGGTTTAACTCATCACTCATTAAGGCATCATGTACTCTTATTTTATGTTGTGGTTTAAAGGAAGGAAGGAGGGAAGGAGGAAGGAAGGAAAGGAGGGAAGGAAAGGAGGGAGAAGGGAGGGAGGGAGGAAGGAAAGGAGGGAAGGAAAGAGGGGAGGAAAGAAAGAAGGTAGGAGGGAGGAAAGAAAAACAGAAGGATGGAGGAAAGGAATGAAGGGAGGAAGGAAGGGAGGAAGAGAAAGAAAGAGAGAAGGAGGGAGGGAGGAAGAAGGAAGGAAGGAAGGAAAGAGGGAAGCAAGGAAGGTAGGAAGGGAGGGAAGAAGAAAGGAAAAGAGGAAGGGAGCAAGGAAGGGAAGAAGAAAGGAAAAGAGGAAGGGAGCAAGGAAGGAAAGAAGGACAGAGGAAAGAAGGAAGGTAGGGGGGAGGAAAGAAAGAGAGAAGGAGGGAGGGAGGAAGAAAGGAAAAGAGGAAGGGAGCAAGGAAGGAAGGTAGGGGGAGGAAAGAAAGTGAGAAGGGGGAGGGAGGAAAGGAAGGAAGGAAAGAGAGAGGAAGAGAAAGAAAGAGAGAAGGAGGGAGGGAGGAAGGACAGATGAAAGGAAGGAAGGGAGGAAAGAAGGAACAGTCAAAACACAAAGGTTAAGGTATCGGTCCTCATAATTCTTTTCGGCATCATGTACTCTTATATATTTTTTGTTATGGTTTAAATAATGCCACGGGGACCTGCCTGAGCTGACTGTAACCAGCCGTAATCTCAATTTGCAATGCATATGTTTCGGAAAAGAGCCCCACAGTTAAAAACAAAAAAAAAAAAAAAAACCCCACCACGAGCACATGAGCGCCGAGGCAGCGGCAGCGGCAGCGAGGTCCATTAATATGCATAGCTCTGCTAAAAGCTCCAAAGTGACCTACATGACAAGGTTCAGTATACACTCCAACTGTGTGTGCTACACTTGTGGGACTAAGCCGCCCGTGTTACCTTAATTAGTGTCTTCTTGCCACCGACCGCTTTTTCCTGGAGAGGCTGTTGAACTTACCTGCCGGGGTCACTACAGGTCACCTCGGTCACTATGAATGTCTGGCCCTCGACAGCTCGGGCAGCCTCTCCAACAGCTAGCGAAATGGTAGCCATTAGCCTTTTCGAGGACGAGCGCTAACATCCCCATTAGATGCACTTTAAACTCCTGCAGTGTGTCCCCCCCCCCCCCGCCCTAGCCGTGCGATGATGACACTCAGCCTCTTCCAGGTAATCCCAGAGGCTCTTCACCAACAGGATGTATCAATTAACAGATTTGTTTGCTTTCCTCTCCTCCAACCTCATTTGCATAGCAGCCGGCTAACACACAGCGCTCCAAGATCAAGAGCGTTGTTGACACTGTGTTTTTGTTTTTTTTTTAATTCTTTTATACTCTACAACAGGCAGCAGAGGCGCCAGAAACTATACACAAAAATTACCATACATATTACAACTCGGCTGCTCTGGTGATCCGAAAGTATCCAACAGAAGTGGTTCGGAGCACAGAAAGTTACAAGATGTTAGCAACCACTCCGGGGCGAAAAGCATTGTTGACACTCACTCCCGTTCGGTCTTTGTTAAAGGGGAACTTAGCATTTCCAATGCTAAAGGACAGCTGTTGCTGGCAGGCCTCTTTCTCACTGGCGGAGGCACCACTGTTTAGGGCGGTAATCTGTCAGCGAGGTGGCGTAGCCAATGTGCTATACCCCTCGGTGGAGGCAGAGAAATGTGGCTCGGGGCTCGATGCATAGCAATGAGGCCAGACAGATGTAAAAATCCACTGTGGTTTTACAGCCTCAGTGCTCGCTCTCTCTCTCTCTCTCTCTCTCTCTCTCTCTCTCTCTCTCTCTCTCTCTCTCTCTCTCTGTCTCTGTGTGTCTGTGTGTGTGTGTGTGTGTGTTTGTGTTTGCCTCGATCCTCCTCATCAACCTTTTGAACGCACATCCATTCCCATGATGCAATGCTGTTGCAAGGGCACATTTATGCAGTTTGAGTGGAGGCCTTCACCATGATCCAAATAATCTGTATCTTCCCTGACATGACTACTGGAAACAGCACATATCCTAACACTAAGGCTCAACTAGCAAAGCTTTTTAGAATAATACATTATAAGTACAGTAAAGAAAATCTGCATTTAGAGGTGCTTAAATGTGCAGTGTGGAGAATTTAGAGGCTCATATTGAAATTAAATTAAATATAATATACATAACTGTGTTTTAATCATACATTTGTTTAAACAGCACATCATAATAACAAGGTTCAACTAGCAAAGATTTAAAAATAATATCGGTCCCCACGGGTTAATAATATGTCAGGTTTCGGTCCCCACCAGGATAGAAAAACACACACACATACACACACACACACACACACACACACACACAGATAATTATCATTTCCACTTGCATACTGTTTTTATGATTAGGTCAAAGTTCAGTATCCAATAATGATCGTCACCACGTAGCATTTCCTGGTTGGCAATTTGTGGTTAGTTCTGTGTGTGTGTGTGTGTGTGTGTGTGTGTGTGTGTGTGTGTGTGTGTGTGTGTGTGTATATATAAAGGGGGGGATCAGCACACTTATAAGGCTTATACATTTAGAGATGCCAATCAAAATGAACGAGCAGGACTAACAGGAACCAAATGCACCACACAGAAGGACACGAGGCAAATTATCCAGGAAGCGCTGCCGTGAAATATGGAGCCGATCTATCCCGCTGCTTAATTTAGCTAAATATGCTAAGGTCTTCTTAATTATAACCACAGCAATTTTCCATCACGGCTGCTGCTGCTGGTTTGAACAGTCACTTCCTGCAAATCACTAAATTGCACAACTTTTCTTATTCCCACACGAAGCCTGCAACTATACTGATTCCTGTAATTAACATGTATGTTTTTACTAATCAGCCTGAAGGTCTGGGAAAGCAACAAACTGGAGGCTTTGTGTATTATAAATATGTTAACCCTCCTGTTGTCCTCGAGTCAAGGTAGGAAGGAAGGGAGGGAGGAAGGGAGGAAAGGAAAGGAAGAAGGAAGGAAAGGAAGAAGGAAGGAAAGGAAGAAGGAAGGAAAGGAGGGAGGAAGGAAAGGAAAGAAGGAAGAAGGAAGGGATAGAGGAAGGAAGGAGGGAGGGAAGGAAGAAGGCAGGAAAGGAAAGACGGAAGGTAGGAAAGAAGAAAGGAAGGAAGGTAGGAAAGAAGAAAGGAAGGAAGGTACGAAATTAAGGACAGAGGAAAGAAAGAGAGAAGGAGGGAGGGAGGAAAGAAGGAAGGAAGGAAGGAAGGAAGGAAGGGATAAGGAAGGAAAGGAGGGAAGGAAGGAAAGGAGGGAGGAAGGAAGGGAGGAAAGGAAGGAAAGAAGGAGGCAAGAAAGGGGGATGGAGGAAGTACAGATGGAAGGAAGGAAGGAAGGAAAGAAGAATAAAACGGGGTCAATTTGACCCGGGAGGACGACACGAGGGTTAAAAACTGAACTTTTTTCCCCCTTATTTTCCTTTTGAATCATCAGCCTTAGCTTGTTTTTTACTATTTAGACACATTAACTAGATCTCATCACTTCATCTCCAGTCCAGTATAGCTCCTGTGAACATTTGTGTTTAATTTAGGTTCTTTGATGCAAAAACATTACAAGCACCAAAATATACTGAATACATTTCTAATCATTTGTAAAGCTGCAGCAATTAATCATCAACTATTTTGATTAATCGACTTGTTTTGAGTCAGATGTCCGTATTCTCTGATTCCAGCTCATCAGATATGAATATTTTCTAGTTGTATTAGTCCTCTTTGACAGTAAACTCAAAATCTTTGAGTTGTGGATTGTTGGTGATGAAATTTAAGGATGTGTCCTTGAGCTTTTTTGGACCAAACTAATCGATTTATTTGAGAAAGTAATCAACAGATGAACAGATAATGTAAATAATTGCTAGTTTATTTGTCAAATATGTCTGAATACTTAAAAACAAAAGTCATACTAATATCTTTTAACTGACTGGTAAACAAGAAAAAGGTTATTTACAGCAAGCAGCAGCTTTACATTAAAGTTACAGGATCTGAAGTTATTTCTTTAGAAGAAAATGTCCAAATTCTCTGATTTCATCTCATCAGATGTGATGAGATGAAATTTTGGCCTCCCTGATTTTATATGTGACGATAAAGCAGGGTATGCATTAGGGCGTGGCTTCGTCCTGATTGACAGGTTGATTGACCAATGTCCTCGAGATCCAGCCCTCGCAACCATAGCAACCTCCCCGCTCCACCCATGGCTCCGCTTCATGCCCATATAAGTAGAATCTTGGTTTTTATTTTTCCCAGCATGCACCTGAAATTTTCAAGATGGCGCTGCCCAGATTCAAAACTATTGGCTTCCGAGCAGCAGTCCACAAACCAATGGGTGACGTCACGGATGTTACGTCCATTTCTTTTATACAGTCTATGGTTTCAATACCCAAAAACTAAACTTATATTTATTTCTTTTAACTGGCAGACAGACAAGAGAAATGTAATTTAGAGGAAATGATGCAGTTTTACGATAAAGTTACAGGATTTGGAGTCACTGCTTTTAATCCTTTGCATCATCAAAAGCTAAATTCATACATGTAAAAACTTTTCACTTTGAACCCCGCCCCCCCCCCCCCTTGTACGCTTTGCACCCTTACAACCCCCCCCCCCCCCCCCCCCTCCCCATTTCATTTGACACATCAGAATGGGAACAGAAACCCCATTAGAGATGAAGACGGACTACAGTAAGTGACAATGTGAATCACGGGGGCATATTAAGCAGCCTCTCAGCCAAATGCTAATGATTAATGAGGCACAGGGGTAAAAACCTAGCTGCAGAGTTCTGCCCCTCCCGTACGTGCACTTCCTGTCATCTGCAGTCGAGGTTAAGAACTTAGAAAAACATTCGCTGTGACAGGATTCCCTAAATAAGAGAAACGTCTATTTATTTATATAACTTCAAACTTCAAACTAATAAGTAACTTTAAAACATGAAAGAGCTTTAACCTTCGTCTGGTTTGACTGTTCCTTCTTTCCTCCCTTCCTTCTTTCCTCCCTTCCTTCTGTCCTTCTTTCCTTCCCTCCTTCCTTCTTTCCTCCCTTCCTTACCTTCTTCCTTCCTTTCTTCTGTCCTTCTTTCCTCCTTCTCTCTTTCCTTCTTTCCTCCCTTCCTTCCCTCCCTCCTTCCTTCCTTCCTTCTGTCCTTCTTTCCTTCCCTCCTTCCCTCCTTCCTTCCTTCCTTTCTTCTGTCCTTCTTTCCTCCCTCCCTCCTACCTTCCTTCCTTCCCTCCTTTCTCGCTCCCTCCTTTCCTTCTTTCTTTCTTCCTTCCTTCCTGTCCTTCTTTCCTTCCCTCCTTCCTTCCTTTCTTCTGTCCTTCTTTCCTCCCTCCCTCCTACCTTCCTTTCTTCTGTCCTTCTTTCCTCCCTCCCTCCTACCTTCCTTCCTCGCTCCCTCCTTTCCTTCTTCCTTCCTTCCTTTCTTCTGTCCTTCTTTCCTCCCTCCCTCCTATCTTCCTTCCTTCCCTCCTTCCTCGCTCCCTCCTTTCCTTCTTCCTTCCTTTCTTTCTTCTGTCCTTCTTTCTTCCTTCCCTCCTTCTCTCTTTCCTTTCTCCCTCCTTTCTTTCTTCCTTCCTTCCTTCTGTCCTTCTTTCCTCTCTTCCTCCCTTCCTTCTGTCCTTCTTTCCTTCCCTCCCCCCTTCCTCCCTTCCTCCCTTCCTTCTGTCCTTCTTTCCTTTCCTCCTCCCTTCCTCCCTTCCTTCTGTCCTTCTTTCCTTCCCTCCCTCCTTCCTTCCTTCCTTCCTTCCTTCTTTCCTTATGATATGCATGTAGAGATCTATTGAAAAGACTAATATTGAAAGCCTACAGTCAGAAACTCTCTTTTTTTTGTCACTGTCTCTAAGGCAGATAAAGAAAACAAGAACATATAATTATTTACTTTATTTATTTAAATGTGTATTTGAGTTGCATACACACGTAAAAATGACCAAACTAAATGAAACTAAACTAAAATGTGCCTTATGCAGTTTTAATAGAGCAGAATACGACACTATTCCTTATTACCAGTTGCAATTTGATCCTTCTAACGGCAAC
>NC_070586.1:7162863-7204103 GCF_027409825.1 Scomber japonicus | reverse complement strand
GGTAATTCATATTTTCAGGCGATGATGCACGTCTTAAAACATACTTATGAATATTATGTTTAATTTCTGACAAGTCTGTTCTGCTAGATGCCACAAAATTCTACCTATTGCACCTTTAAAGGATAAGACTGGTGGTTTCCTACATTTTTCTAATTGTTAACAAATCTCATGTGCAGAGCTGAACCAGCCATATATTGATCTATTACCTAGTATTGTGTGTGTGTATATCTTAAGTCTGATAAATCTTATTCCTCCTCCAAAACCTATTAATTCACCCTGAAGACTGTAGTTATATTAGTTTGTTTGCAAATGCCTCCAAAGTCTAATTGCAGCCATTTTTAGTCTCTGGAGAGTAGTTCAGTGTAAAGCAGATGTCACTGCACATGCACAGGACAGCTCGACGTTGTGCTGTTTTATAAATGTCACAGAGAGTCAAGAGGTCGTGATACGCAGCACAACAACTTAAAGATTGAAAATGTGATCTCTGTTATTAGTCTTGAAGGATAATACAAATATAACAATAACAGAAATGTAGAAAATGACCAACCTTTTTCCTTTTAACTACCTGATAACTAGCTACACTAGTGCTGGTAATATATTATATCAATATTGTGATATGAGACTACAGTAGATATCGTCTTAGATATTTGTATATCGTAATATCATAATATTGATAATGATAATAAAGATACAAAACTTTGGATTCTTTATATGATTTATACAGGATTTATCTTATATGATTATTGATTAAATATGCTTTTTGATACTCGGGGAAAGATACTTAAATGTTATTTTGTAGTAATCTTAATCAGTAAAAACAAAATACATTGCAAACATTTCAACATTAGAGACCTTAAATGACAACATAGAACAAGAGGAACTAGAGCTGTCACAGTTTTTCACCTCTTTACAAACTGTTGATCCAGAAAACAAGCAGAGTCTTAACCCTCCTGTTGTCCTCAGGTCAAGGAAGGACTAAGGAAGGAATGAGGAAGTAAAGGAGTAAGGAGGGAGGAAGGAAGGAGGAAGGAATGAGGAAGTAAAGGAGTAAGGAGGGAAGGAAGGAAGGGAGGAAGAAAAGGTGGAAGGAAGGAAAGAAAGGAGGAAGGAAGGAGGAAGGAAGGAAGGGAGGAAGGAGGGGAGGAAGGAAGGAAAGAAGGAAGGGAGGAAGGAAGGAAAGAAGGAAGGGAGGAAGGAAAGGTGGAAGGAAGGAAGGAAGGAAGGAAGGAGAAAGGAAGGAGGAAGGAAGGAAGGAAGGAGGAAAAGAGGAAGGAATAAGGAGAGAAGTAAGGAAGGAAAGGAGGGAGGGAGGGAGGGAGGAAAAGAGGAAGGAAATAAGGACAGAAGTAAGAAGAGATAAGGAAGGAAGGAAAGGAGGGAGGGAGGGGGGAAAAGAGGAAAGAAGTAAGGAGAGAAGGAAGGAAGGAAGGAAGGAAAAGAAGACATGAAGGAAGGAAGAGAAAGAAGGAAGGAAAGAAGGAACTGTCAAAAGAGATGGGGTCAATTTGACCCGGGAGGGCGACAGGAGGGTTAACTAAACGTTTTGAAGGGTTTTGATTCACTGATATTGTTGGTGTTTGAGTTAGAGGTCAATACTCGGTGAGATTTTGCTGAATCTCTCTCTCTCTCTCTCTCTCTCTTCTCTCTCTCTCATCTCTCTCCCTCTCTGAAGGCCCGGCTATCTGAGTGGTGGTGTTTTGGAAATGAGGGAACATGGCTGGCATTTCCTCATTAGGATATTCGTTAGCCTCATTTTGGTGCTGTCACAGCCAATCTCCGTTACATCTCTCCACCCAGCCCCTCCATCGTTTTACACAGAGAGAGAGAGAGAGAGAGAGAGAGAGAAGAGAGAGAGAGAGAGAGAGAGAGAAAGACAAGAGGGTAAGAAAATCCATCTGAATATCTCAATAAGTACTTTCTCCCTCTATTCAAGGGCTCGGGCTCTCATTAGTAGAATGAGGAAATTGTGAAAAGGAGGCTCAGGTGGTTTAGGTGGCTGGAGACACTGTAAAGACATTATAGATATGAAAGAAATGACTAAAACCAATGTTTATAGACACAAATAAACCCTTTACTAAACATTAAAACTAAGGCTGTCAAACGATTAATTGTTTTAATCGCGATTAATCGAAAGAATTTTCCATAGTTAATCGCGATTAATGGCGTTTTGAATTGCATGTTTAAAATCCTGTTATTTTACATTTGAAGGCAGTTTTAAGCCATAATGTAAAGCATTTCTTACCAGAGTGTCTTAACTGGGAATCAATCACGGCTCTGCTGCGACTCCCACACTCCAAAATGGTCCTTTGGTGGAGCTGAGGCTGGCTTGGCTGCACCTGGGTGTTTAGCGTGGAGGTGCTAACTCAAACTCGACGTACTCCGGTGGTAGTTAAACGTCCGTTTGACACAGGTTGCATTTTACTTTTGACTTGTCAACTGAAGCGTCTGGAAGTGTTTTAAAGTTAAACAAGGCGTTCAAAAGTCCAGTAGCTCTCTTACTTTCCATCCAGCGCGGTAGGTTTACTGCAGGAGGCCACTTCAAAGCATAGCGCTACAGCTAGAGGAGCCGTCTACCGGGGAGTAGAAGGGACAAAAAGGACTTGCAACATTAAAATGCGATTAAAAAAAATTTAAGGCGTTATGGATTGCATTAATGTAATCGCGATTAACGCGTTAACGCTGACAGCCCTAGTTAAAACATTACGAAATTTAAATATGGGTGTTATATGATGGCTTTAATTGCATCAAGAGCTGAAAAAATAACATGTTTATTTGACAAATCTAACATATTTAAACTTCCTGTCGTCCTCCTGGGTCAAACTGACCCGTCCTGTTTTGACTGTTCCTTCCTTCCTTCCTTCCTTCCTTCCTTCCTTCCTTCCTTTCATCTGTGCTTCCTCTCTCCTTCTCTCTTTCTTTCCCTTCTTTTCCCTTCCTTCCTTCCTTCCTTCCTTCTTTCCTATGTCCTTCTTTCCTTCCTTCCTCCCTCCCACCTACCTTCTTTCCTTCCTCCAACCTCCTACCTTCTTTCCTCCCTCCCTCCCTCCTACCTTCCTTCCTTCCTTACTTCTTTCCTCCATCCTTCCGTGCTCCATCCCCCTATCTTCCTTCTGACGTCCCTTCCTTTCTCTTCTGTCGTTCCTTCCTTTCTCTCTAACTTCCTTCCTTCCTCCCTCTCTGCCTTCTTTCCTTTACTCCCTTCCTCCCTTCCTTCCTTCCTTGACTCGAACACAACAGGAGGGTTAAAGCAACATATTCATTCTAGGGTCATTCAGACAGTCAAGTGTGTGTGTGTGTGTGTGTGTGTGTGTGTGTGTGTGTGTGTGTGTGTGTGTGTGTGTGTGTGTGTCTCACAAAACAAATGTTACGCTCAGACCTCCTTCCTTCCTTCTTATTTATTTATTTATATATTTATGATCTTGCTTGCTGTACCGGCGTTAATTCGGTCTAACGAAAGCGCTCATTAGTTCTAATAAATCCTGTGACTTTGCCTTGTTCCACTGGAGCCTGACCTTTCTCTCGTGCACTGCCCGTAAAATCTCCTGCTAGGATTTTCACTGTTTGATGCCTATCCGTTAATTGGGAATGATTTGAGCTTTTTCTTCTGCTTTTGTCGGCAGTCGAATTCAGCATGGAGCTAATGGCAAAATGTCACAGTGAATTGGTGGCTACACTACCCCCCCCCCCCCTCCTTCCTCCTCCTCGCCATCCTCCTCCTCCTCAACGATGTATATACAGATCGGAGAAAGAGAGAGGCCATCCTCCTCATTAACAGGGGGCGATCTTCCTTGAAAGCGAGGTATAGCGGCAACAGTTGCAGGGCGTCATATGGAAGCGTTAGAAACACAACGGGATTATTTCAACCTCACTAGCTAGCATCATTAGCCCCTGTGCCCTCCACATCTTCTTAAGGAAGAAGGAAAGGAGGGAGGAAGGAAGGATGGAGGAAAAGAAGGAAGGAAGGTGGGGAGGGAGGGAGGGAGGGAGGGAGAGAGGAAGGAAAAGAGGAAGGAAGGAAAAAAGGACAGAGGAAAGAAGGAAGGAAGGAGGGAGGGAGGACAGAGGGATGGTAGACAGGGGGGATGAGGAAGGAAAGGGAGGAAAGAGAGAGGAAGGAAAGAAAGAGGAAGGAAGGAAGGAAGGAAGGAATTTAAAAAAAAAAGGAGGGAAGGAAGGGAGGAAGAAGGGAGGGAGAGATTATTTCAACCTCACTAGCTAGCGTCATTAGCCCTGTGTGCCCTCCACATCTTAAAACGCCCGCTAATGAACCACAGTAGTGAGGCTCAAAAAAAAAAAATAAAATAAAATAAAAGATGAGAAAGCAACAAGATGATCAGATCTAATTATGCTTGTACACCTCAAACAGCATGGCATTTGGCTGAAAGGTCAAGAGAAATCCCCCCAGCCTTAATCTGCCGAACCTGTGCCTTCTAGCCCCTCTCTCTCTCTCTCTTGGATATTCTTGGCTAATAGCAGCCGGCAAGAAATGAAACTGAAACTTAATCCCTGAAAGAGAGACGCTAAACTTTACCCAGAGAGAGAGAGAGTTTGACGACTGATCAATGTTTAGTTTTAAATTTAAAGGGTTAAAACTGTGAAAATAAAACGTATGAATAACTTGCACACATCCTTTTTTTGTGGACCCCAGCATCAAATTTCTGCTTTTAATCCATTTAGAGAGAGAATATATTAGAGGGTTATGAGTAAAAATGTCTAAGTGGTGTAACCATAAAAACTTTGTACCAAATAATTCAACTTGCTTAAACCTTCCTTTCGTCCTCCCCGGGTCAAATTGACCCCATCTGTTTTGACTGTTCCTTCTTTCTTCCCTTCCCTCCTTCCTTCCTTCCTTTCCTTCATCCTTTCCTTCTTTCCTCTGTCCTTTCCTTCCTTCCATACCTTCCTCTTTCCCTTTCTCCCTCCCTCCTACCTTCCTCCCCTCCTTTTTTCCTGTCCTCCCTTCCTTCTTTCCTTACCTCCCTTCCTTCCTTCCTTCCCTCCTTCCTACCTCCTTTCCTTCCTTCTTCCTTCCTTCCTTCCTTCCTTCCTCCTTTCCTTCTTTCCTCCCTTCCTTCCTTGACTTGAGGACAAGAGGAGGGTTAAAAACAGTAAATAGTCAATAAAAACAGCATATCTACTAGTTTTGGCATGATCTTACATTATAGACTTTTATATTAAATAAAGCTAATGGAATACTATTGTTCTACATATTACATTTAATCTGGGTAACCATGGAGATCAGGAAACATTTACATTGTTTTGTGGTTACACCATTTGACATTCAGTCTTACTTTTGGTTAAAAAAAAAATTTAAATATTAAATTCAGGAACCATTTACATCCTTTTTAAATGAAGTAATTATTAGTATAAGTCACTTAAATACACTGTAAGTGGATAAAATATTTAATATTTATCATTCTTTAGTGGTTACACCATTTGACATTTTCAGGAGGATACTTTTGGTTAAAAAAAATGGTGCAAATGACATAAAACCAACATTTTAACAAACCCAATGCTGCTTTTATAAATCAATTTTTTAACCTATTTTTGAATTGCTCATCTTGCCAACCCTTATTATTCATCACTGACCCATAAAGTAAAACACAATTATTAGTTTTTAATAATAAACACGTACAACCAGTAGTAGCTCTTTACTTAGTCGGGGTAAACTCTTGCCCTCATCTTCACTCCCAGACACACTGCAGACTTCTAACTTTATTCGCTCGCTCAGCCAAATAATGTGCTTATGTCCTTCATCTGTATATTCAGTTTATTCCCTCAAATTGTATTTTTGCTAACAAAACATGAAAAATAGCAGGCATCAGATTGCAGCCATTCGTTTCACAGACGCACAACACACACGCACACACCCCTTGAGACTAGTGTCCTCTCAGCTGATATTGCCTTCACATCCCACGCGGATCTATTTGGAGATTGAGGATCGGGATGGGCCATTTTCACAATGCATATATTCACCCATCATGTGCTAAAAACATAGTCTGTCATAAAACTGATTATATTTTTTTGCTGTTAATGTGCATTGTGGGGGAAAAAAAGGATGGCAGCCCCCAGTGAGATGTGAGAGGGGGATGAGTGGGGGGATGATAGGGAGAACCTTGATTAAAGTAAGATGCATGCGCCTCTATGAATCAGAAAATATAAATCAAGAGTCAATGTAGCAGTGTGCATCTCGGCAGGCGGTGAGTAAACAGCCCATTAGATTTTTTACTGAGCATCATCACGCTCCAAAGTCCTTCTCTCTTCTCTTCTCTTCTCTCTTCTCTCTAGTAGCTTTTTCTTTTCTTTTTTTTTTTTTCTTGTAAAAGCTTTCTTTTTCTTTTCTTGCACCTCCTGATTCCTTAATGCTTCACCAAACTCCAAACTGACTTTCTGCTTGACTTCTATAAATATGTGGCACTAAATATGTTGTGTTATACATCCTCGAGTTTCCTCAGGGAGGGGGGGCGGAGAGAGAGAGGAGGGTGGGGGGGGGGGGAAGAAAAATAAAATGTGTTTGTCTGTATTGGTAAATTAACCTCAATCTTGACAGACTGTGCCATGACTTGAGTTCTCTCTCTGTGTTGGGTTGGGTGTCTATTCAGTGCCTTGTGTTCCTTTAGCGTGATTCACCAGAGCAATAACGGGGGCATTTAAGCATGCTCCGGGTTTCTGCTCTTGCCCCCATCATCACACCATCATCATCATCATCATCACGGATTTTGCACATCTGCACATCGGGCAGTAGGGCAGCAAAGGTCCGTTTCAGCCACAGCAAGCAAGCAAGCAAGCAGCAGCTGGACAATAGCAGATGCACTTCTCCGAAAAGAGATGCAAGACGTGTGGCAGAAAAATATGGGGGGGAATCGGGGGGCGAAAGAGCGTAGTCGTAGTCGTTGTCGTTGTCGTGGTAAAAAAAAAAGGGCCCGGTTCATCTCTGCTGCTTGTCTTGTCTCGTCGAGTGTATGTGTCGTCCTCTCTGCTTCTTACAGGCAGCAGCTGAGCCAGTCGCAGTGGGGTCTGTGCACTCCCCACTCCACTCAGCCTGGCGTCTGCCGGCTCGGGGGCTGACATTTCCAGAGGTGCTAAGTCACTCAGCATCTTGTTACTCCCTCTGACAAGTCGGGCCGCATCATAGCGAGCGCCAGCAGACTTGAGCCGAGGCCAGGAGGAGGAAGAGGAAGAAGAGGAGGAGGAGGAGAGGAGAGAGGCCTCTTTCACACAAGTCACTGATCTTCCCTGCTGGAGGTGCGGATATCTCAAGGTGTTTACAGAAGATCGGGCGAGGTGTCAATCACGCTTTTTTGTCCCCGGCACGCTACCCCTGGTGCCAGTCAGGTGTGAGGAGTGGTGCGAGGTCGAAGGCAGGGGGATTAGTTGACGGAGGGGAAGGGCATCGCAGTGACAGCTCCGCGGTGTCAGCGGTCAGATTGCCCAAAACCAAACTTCATGGTTGATTTTCTTGGGTGCAGTGGTCGAGAGTGACACAAGTCCCCCCCCCCCTTCCAACCCCACCCACCCCCCCCTCCCCGGAGGTAAAAATAGAAGCTTGATTCACTTGTCATTTTTTGCACCGAATGCAGTCGCAACACACCATGAAGGAGTCTGGGATCATCTGCTCATTCGACCTGTCAGCCGGAGAGTTATTGGAGGGTTTAGAGAAAAGGTCACTCTACTGCTGAACTGACTGTTCACTCGCTCAGTGAAGAAGAGATGTACAGTGGAGTCTCACTCATTATGGCACGCACTGCTGCTGCACTACAGCTGCTATTTGGACTCCTTTACCAAGAGCCATCAGCCATGTTTAAACCGTCAGATATGAAGCAGAGTAGATTTTTACTATGGAAATATTCAGTTATATATATAAAAGAGTTAATTGCATTACTTATACAGGAAATATTAAATATAAATGAATAGAAAGCACATTAATAAAATCTAATTTTTTGAGCTTTTACAAACTTATTGACTTAATTCATCAGATTCACCGAGAAAAATCAGCCATGTTTAAACCATCAGATATAAAGCAGAGTAGAAATATTCAGTTATATATATAAAAGAGTTAACTGCATTACTCATACAGGAAAGATTAAATATAAATTAATAGAAAGCACATTAATAAAATCTGCACAAACTTGTTGACTTCATCAGGGCCTCTCATTACGTTTATGGGTCATTGGCAAGATGAGCAATTCAAAAATATCTCCAAAAATTGTCTTAAAAGCAGCATCAGCTTTGTTAAAATGTACATTTGCTGTATTTTTGTTGGTTTTATATCATTTAAAATGACATTTGCATGACATTTTTTTTTACTAAAAGTAAGACTGAATGCTCCTTTACCAAGAAAAATCAGCCATGTTTAAGCCATCAGATATTAAGCAGAATAGATTTTTGTTGTGGAAATATTCAGTTATTTTTATAAAAGAGTTAATTGCATTACTTATATAGGAAATATTAAATATAAATTAATAGAAAGTACATTAATAAAATCTGAATTTTTGCACATTTTCACAAACTTGTTGACTTCATCAGGGCATCTCATTACGTTTATGGGTCATTGGCAACATGAGAAATTCAAAAATGGTCTTAAAAGCAGCATTAGCTTTATTAAAATGTACATTTAGTATTTTTGTTGGTTTTATATCATTTAAAATGACATTTGCACCATTTTTTAACCAAAAGTAAGACTGAATGCTCCTGAAAATGTCAAATGGTGTAACCACAAAAGAATGATCAATATTAAATATTTTATCCACCTACAGTGTATTTTATTTAGATTTTTGTTGTGGAAGTATTCAGTTATATATATAAAAGAGTTAACTGCATTACTTATACAGGAAAGATTAAATATAAATTAATAGAAAGCACATTAATAAAATCTGCACAAACCTGTTGACTTAATTCATCAGGGCCTCTCATTACGTTTATGGGTCATTGGCAAGATGAGCAATTCAAAAATATCTACAAAAATTGTCTTAAAAGCAGCAACAGGTTTGTTAAAATGTATTATTAGTATTTTTGTTGGTTTTATATAATGTGAAATGACATTTGCACCATTTTTTAACCAAAAGTAAGACTGAATGTCAAATGGTGTAACCACAGTAGAATGATAAATATTAAATATTTTATCACCTACAGTGTATTTAAGTGGACTTATACTAATAACGTAAATGTGTCCTGATCTCCATGGTTACCCAGATTAAATGTAATATGTAGAACAATAGTATTCCATTAGCTTTATTTAATATAAAAGTTATAATGTAAGATCATGCCAAACTAGTTGATATGGTGTATTATTGACTATTTACTGTTTTTAAGCAAGTTGAATTATTTGGTACAAAGTTTTTATGGTTACACCACTTAGACATTTTTGCCATAATCCTCTAATATTTAAAATTTAACATTTAAATTTTAAAGCATTTTATCAATGTTGAGGAGGACGTATCCTAAAAACAACCATTCCCATTTCCTAAATAAATTTTGACAAATTATGTAAAATCTGGACATGGACACGTGGATTATATTTATTCCCCAATTTAATTCACATTTATTTTCCTGTATATATAATCAGATTTCTGTGAATGAATATGAAATACTGGTTACACCAATTGACACTGGGTTGCATACTGTCAGTGATCCTTATATAGACCTTTTTGAATATGCTTCACCTTAGACCAGCAAGGTACTATATATGGTAACGTCATTGACCTTAATCTGCAACATAACAATGAAAAATTATATTTATCCCCCAATAAACTCCCTAGGGTTGAAAAAACACATTAACCCTTACATACTGTTCACGGTCAAATCTGACCCATTTTATTATTTTTTTTACATTTGAGAGCTTTAAAAACACCAAAGGAAAGAAGGAAAGAAGGAAGGAAGGAAGGAAGGAGAAGGAGGGAGGGAGGACAGAAGGACAGAAGAAAGGAAGGAAGGAATGAGAGTGGGAAGGAAGGAAGGAAGGAGGGAGGGAGGGAGGGAGGGAGGGAGGGAAGGAAGGAAAGAGAGAAGGAAGGAAGGAAGGGGGAGGAAAGAGAGAGAAGGGGGGAAGAAGGAAGGAAGGAGGGAGGGAGGGAAAGAGAGAGAAGGGGGAAGGAAGGAAGGATGGAAGGAAGGAAGGAGAGAAAGAGAGAAGGAAGAAAAAAAGGGAAGAAAGAAGGAACAGTCAAAACAGATGGGGTCATCCTTCAGAGGTTCATATTAGCAGATAGATACCAAACCATGACTGAGAATACACTGTGTAAACCTCCAGTTGAATAAATTATACTCCGACCCCCCCACTGCCCCCCCCCCAAAAAAAAGCTGATTTAAAACTGGCGACGTTCAAAAATTTCAAAGTCACCTCTGATGAACAGCGCAGGGTGATTAATTCATGATGGGATCCGCCACCTTGTCAGGCCGAGCTCTTCAGCGAGGTAATGGCAACACATGCATAATAGAAAAGGTGGATCTCTCGCCTCGCCTCTCCGTCGTCACGGCGACTTCAAAGGAATTAAAAAAACGGAGCCATCAAATTACATCTGTTATGTTACTTTGCTCAAACACTTGTTTCCGAAAGAAGAAGAAGAAGAAATGGATCGTGTCATTTGAATCGTTGCCATGACGCAGCGATGAGGAATGACGTCAACAAGTTTGTTAACCTTTGTGTCTATTTTGACTGTTCCTTCCTTCCTTCCTTCCTTCCTTCCTTCCTTCCTTCTTCCTTCCTTCCTTCCTTCCAACCTTCCTTCCTTCGTTCCATCCTTCCATCTTCCCTTCCTTCCTTACTTCCATCCTTCCAGCTTTCTTTCCTTCCTTCCTTCCTTCCAGCTTTCTTTCCTTCCTTCCTTCCTTCCTTCCAGCTTTCCTTCCTTCCTTCCTCCTTTCCTAC
Source organism: Scomber japonicus (assembly GCF_027409825.1). Lineage (NCBI taxonomy): Eukaryota > Metazoa > Chordata > Actinopteri > Scombriformes > Scombridae > Scomber > Scomber japonicus. Next base: position 7,193,236 of record NC_070586.1, on the reverse strand, counting down.
CTTCCTTCCTTCCTTCCTTCCATCCTTCCTTCCTCCTTTCCTTCCTTCCTTCCTTCCCACTCGCCTTCCTTCTCTCCTCCCTCCCACCTACCTTCCTTCCTTCCTTCCCACCCTCCCTCCTTCCTTCTTTCCTCCCTCCCTCCTACCTTCCTTCCCTCCTTCCTCCCTCCTTCCTCCCTTCTCCCTTCCTTCCTTCCCTCCTTCCTTTCCTTCCTTCCTTCCTTCTTTCCTCCTCCCTCCTACCATCCTTCCTTCCCTCCTTCCTCCTTTCCTTCCTTCTTCTTCTTCCTCCCTTCCTCCCTCCTTCCCTTCCTTCTTCTTCTTCCTAACTTCCTTCCTTTAACTCGAGGACCACAGGAGAGTTAAATACTCCTCACACCAAAGAAAGGATGGCATGTTCATCCTTTCTCTCCTCTGGATTTATAGAGTGGATTCCAAGTGTTTAACTTTAATTCGGATAATGGTAGAAGTCCTGTCAGATTACCTCATGCCGTTACTGAAAGCTATCGCCGCACAGGACAAGCAAGGCCCCGCCTGATAAGCCTCGCTCTCAAATTAATCTATTGGAAAAGAGGAATATTTGGCTATCAGCTCTAATTGTAACATGTTCCGCAAGGCTGATAGTAGTACATGTGGTGCTGACTACTAATTAAGACTGTGGAGACAAAGGGGAGCATGCACAATATAAAAAAAAGGAGTGCAATGAGAGATGGGGGGAGAGAGAGAGAGAGAGAGAGAGAGAGAGAGAGAGAGAGAGAGAGAGAGAGAGAGAGAGAGAGAGAGAGAGAGAGAGAGAGAGAGAGAGAGAGGAGAGAGAGAGAGTGAGAGTGAGAGATGGTAATTAAGTTGAATTGAACTACAAGAAATGTCATTAGCTCCAAAGTTACAGGTTTTCCTCTAAGTACCTTCCTTCTTTCCTCCCTCCCTCCCTCCCACCTTCCTCCCTTCCTTCCTTCCTTCATTCCTTTCTTCTGTCCTTCTTTCTTCTCTCCCTCCTTTCCTTCCTTCTTCTTCTTCCTAACAGTTCAGTGCTTTAGCTTCGAGAGTGTTGACTGATATTTAACTACAGTCTGATTTTTTTAAAGCCATACAAATATTTTATCATTTTTGGCCTGTCATTATATTCAATCCTGATATATTTTGTTATTGTACGGCCTATTACACAAAACTAGCTTGCTTGGGTACACACTTTCAGACACACGTATAGAAAAAAACAGTTTAGCAGCAGTTCAGAGTAGAGAAAAAGGTGCATTAGTTCAAGTACCTCAAAATTAGTAAGTAAACGTACTTAGATACTTTTTCTACCACTGTAATATACTCCATAGAGTTAGTATGAAGCCTACAATCGGTCAGATTAAAGATACCAAATAGACACCAAAACAGATTCATAAAAGGATAGTTGCACCCATGAAACACAAGCAGTATAGGCCCATGATTACTTTGTGTGTCACATGATCATCTGCACAGATTTCCTCATGGACTGTTGCCGACATGAGCAGCTGACCTTATATCATGAACCCTTGTAGCTACACACCAGCAGAAATTATAAACTTCTCATTTGGTATGCTAAAGTGTTAGCATGTAGCCTACTATCACTCAACATAATGTATGCTGAATTATAAGCTAATACACCAATAGCAGTTAGCATGTTGCATGTAAACCACTACCAGTCAACACTGTGCATGCTAAAGAGATAACATGGAGTCATATTTAACATATTGGTAGCATGCTAAAGAGATAGCATGGAGTCATATTTAACATATTGGTAGCATGCTAACGATTTTGCTAACATACTATATGACACAGACTTAGCTTATAGATTAGTGTCACTCAATAAAACATAGTAAAATGTTTGAATGGAGCTGGTGTCTCTTAGCAACTCAGTGTTAGCATGCAGCTTCACATCACATGACTGATGTTGTTGTCCATGTTCTCAATTAGCAGCTAAGTTGGCTAACAGCTAACGGGGTAATTTCTTGAAAACACAATGCAGTCCTGTGCTATCATGTGTCCTCTTTTGTTTGGCTTGTATTCTTGGCAGGCCTCCTCTCTTTCTCTCTTTTCTCTTGATGTTTGTACTTTAAATATCTCTCTGTCCTTCTCTTTCTTTCTCTCTACTACCCCCTCTTTCCCCCTCTCCCTCTCTCTCTCTCTTTCAGTCTCTTAGAGGTTCAGTTTGGGGAGAGGATGTGGGGAACAGCTGGGCCCCATCACTTCTCATTGCAGGCCTGGGAGAGACGTAGCTGACAGAGTGATGCACAGAGCCTGTCCTTGCTAATGACTGCGCCATTCTCCATCATTATCACCATCATTAGGAAATTAGGGGGACAGAAGGTATTTACTGTAAACCTGCCACCTCCCAAGGAGAGATAAATAGAAACTGATAAATGCGATCGCGTGACGCTGCCTGTCTATTAACCTTCCCATTTTCCAGCTCCAGCATATGCACATTTAACAATCATTAATATTCTCTAATTGGGCCAGATTTTAGTTAGGAAAATACTCTTGAAGGAGGAGGACTCTTGTGTTTTGCAGCACTTGTTCGACGTTGCATCCTGAATACCCCAAAAACTTTAAGGTTTTGAATGATGCAAACTGAGATTCACTGTATAAACTCAAAAATTTAGTCATAAGCAACCAAAAATGAAACATATATAAAGGATCACAACTTTCTATGCAACTTAAACCAGAAAAAAACTATAAAATACACTTTTATATGGCATCAACCTTCAGTTCTCAGTCCATTTATGTCTAAAATGTAGGTTGCAGGGAGGCGCCAGAGTTTTGTGTTAAATACATTTTTACTAATTTAGCCGCTATGGTGTCGAGGACTATATGCCAATTTACACGTTGCTAACTGCTTGACAGCATAATAAAAAGGGCTGATTGTTGGGTGTTTGACTGCGTTACAGCTGGATAACAGCAGGTCAGGACTGCTGTCAAGGACACACACACACACACACACACACACAAAATAAAACACACACACACACACACACACACACACACACAAAATAAAACACACACACACACAAATGCATATGCACCCAGTTCTTGTTGGTTTGAGGGAAGATTAGCTTGCTCAGCATAAACCTACCTAGTATGTATGTTATGTGTGGGTATTTGCAGTATGAAGCACACACACACACACACACACACACACACACACAAACACTAAGCTGGGGGCAAGGAGACAGTTCATTGTAGGAAAAAGTAGGTTTTCACCACTGTTTAGTGTTTGTGTTGTCACGGTGACGCTGAGTGACGTGTAACCTTGTTGTTGCTTTGGTCAGTCCCACTCACTAAGTCTCACTTTCACACACATTCATAATAATTATCAACTTATCATACAATAACGTAAATATCGACAGCTATTATATGATACATGGACATGACCTTTGACCTCAGTATTGCCACACTTCATATTAGCGGCTAAGAGGCTATTCATGTCACATTGGCTAAGTGAGTAGTGTCCTCCATTCCTCACTGTGAACGTCCTGAGTGGAGACTGTAGAAGAATTAAAGATAATAACTTATTATGCTATTATATTATCATTATATCAGTGGTGTGAAATTATCTTCAAATGACTATAATATCATTTATCGTGGTTATTTCTGAGACAATATATCATCCAACTAAAGCCAGGCAGCTAGAGCTTTTACAGAAACACAAACTTCCTATTCTCACTTTGCATCATTTAAATTAGTCCTCTGGTTTGTTTTTCACTGGATGTTAAAATATCTTAAGGTCTTAAAACCTGCAACATGAATTATAACATCACTGGTTTCAGTTTTTGACTTTTTTTTTTTGATATTTCTGTAAATCATTTCCTGTCATGTCTCGACTATAGTCTGTAATAACGGCTAAAAATGCTCAAAAATACTAAATATCCTGGTTTATTTGCCACTAACAGCCAATACTGCCCACTTTCCTTGCATTAGGCTATTATGTTATGTATGTTATGTTATCATTATATCAGATCTGTGTAGATTGTGTTTAACCTGCATCAGGAGCAGTATTTTTCTTTCTTTTTAATTTATTCCATTTAGTTTTATACTGTATGACTACTACAACAACAATCCACAAAATACTGCGACCCCTCCTAATATGTCTTGAGTTGTGAGAAGTTTTACCGTATTTTAACGTTAGTAGACAAAAAAAAACATTAAAGAAAAATAAAGATTACTTTTTCTACCCTGATAATAATTTCACAGCCCTTTAATGATAGTATGATTTAAAAAAAGGACACACTACTACTTTATAATCTATTAAACCAGCACAGCCACCATTCCCATTGATTCTTAAGTCAAACAAATGAGCACATATAATTTATTAACAGTGAAAAAAAAGCATCGTATTTACGGTTTGAATCAACACCAGGAAGATATTTCTGGACCCAAACTGGACAGACGTCTCTCACATGTTCATTAGCTGGTTGTACAATGATCTGGGGAGGAGAGGGAGGAAGGGGGAGGGGGGGGGCGACAAAAACAAAAACATCCTCCTCAAATCACTGACAAGGTCTTAGTGGACTTTTTGTCAATGCAGCTGATGAAATTAGATAACACAAGTGTAAATTTTATAATGAAAAACAAAAACCCGCCGATGTGCATTTGATGCAGCAATTAGGGGGGCTTCCTAATGATGATAATTTGAGTTTTAATTCTGAACCCACTAGTGACTGGCAGAGTCCATCAATTACTGCATTAAAACAGGCCCCAGCTGCAGCAGCCACGGCAGCCGCCTCCCAAATTGTCGTCTAAACTGCTGTCGTCTCCTCTCCCCATCGCTCGCCGCCGTAATTGCAGTTTAACCAGTTCATCATAATCACACAACAGTTTCCCCTCCCGCTAGAACACGGACGGGATTTTCACTTCAGAGTCTGTGTGTGTGTGCCATGGACTGTGTTTGTGTGTACAGATGGTTGTTTCTAGACATATATATATGGGGGGGGGGGGTATAGGGGGGGGGGGGGTGTTTTAATCTACCAGAACCAGCTCGCCAAGGCGTCCAATCCGGCCCACTTTCCTCCCTTGCTTCCTTCCTTGCTTCCTTCCTTTCTTGTCTTCTTTTCCTTTCTTCCTTTCCTTCCTAATACCTTTTCCTTCCTTCCTTCCTTCCTTCCTTTTGTCTTTCCTTCCCTCCTTCCTAATCCCTTTTCTTCCTGTCTTCTTTTCCTTCCTATACCCTCCTGTCATCTGTCCTTCTTTCCTTCCTCCTTTCTTACTTCTTTCCTTCTTTGTTTCCTTCTATCCTTCCTTCCTTCCTTCCACCTTTCCTTCATTTTCTTTTCCTTTCTTCCTTTCCTTCCTTCCTTCCTTCCTTCTTTTCTTTCCTTCCTTGCTTCTTTGCTTTCTTTTCTTCTTTCCTTCTTTGCTTCCTTCCTTCATCCTTCCTTCATCTTCTTTTCCTTTCTTCCTTTCCTTCTTTCCATTCCTTCCTTCCTTCCTTCCTTCCTTCCTTCATTCCTTCCTTCCTCCCTTCCTTTTGTATTTCCTTCCCTCCTTCCTTCACACAACAGTTTCCCCTCCCGCTAGAACAGGGACGGGATTTTCACTTCAGAGTCTGTGTGTGCCATGGACTGTGTTTGGTGTGTGCAGATGGTTGTTTCTAGACATATATATGGGGGGGGGGGGGGGGGGTATAAGGGGGGGTATGAGGGGGGGTAAGAGGAGGGTGTTTTAATCTACCAGAACCGCCCGCCAAGGCGTCCAATCCGGCCCCACTTTTCTTCCTTGCTTCCTTCCTTTCTTGTCTTCTTTTCCTTTCTTCCTTTCCTTTCTTCCTTCCTTTCCTTTCTTCCTTGCTTCCTTCCTTCCTTCCTTCCTTCCTTTTGTCTTTCCTTCCCTCCTGTCTAATCCCTTTTCTTCCTTCTTCCTTCTTTTCCTTCCTATACCCTCCTGTCATCTAATCTTCATTCTTCGTTCTTGTCTTCTTTCCTTCTTTGTTTCCTTCCCTCATCCTTCCTTCCTTCCATCTCTCCTTCATCTTCTTTTCCTTTCTTCTTTCCTTCCTGCCTTCCTTTACTTCCTTCCTTCCTTCCTTTCTTGTCTTCTTTTCCTTTCTTCCTTTCCTTTTTTATACCTTTTCCTTCCTTCCTTCACACAACAGTTTCCCCTCCCGCTAGAACACGGACGGGGATTTTCACTTCAGAGTCTGGTGTGTGTGCCATGGACTGTGTTTGTGTGTGCAGATGGTTGTTTCTAGACATATATATATGGGGGGGGGGGGGGGGGGGGGGGGGTATAAGGGGGGGGTATAAGGGGGGTAAGAAGAGGGGTGTTTTAATCTACCAGAACCGGCCCGCCAAGGGCGTCCAATCCGGTCCACTTTCCTTCCTGTCTTCTTTTCCTTCCTTTACCCTCCTGTCATCTGTCCTTCTTTCCTTCCTCCCTTTCTTACTTCTTTCCTTCTTTGTTTCCTTCCATCCTAACTACCTTCTTTCCTCCCTCCCTCCTACCTCCTTCTGTCCTTCCTCCCTTTCTTACTTCTTTCCTTCTTGTTGCCTTCCTTCCACCTTTTCTTAATGTTTCTTTTCCTGTCTTCCTTTCCTTCCTTCCTTGCTTCTTGCTTTCTTGTCTTCTTTCCTTCGTTGTTTCCTTCCATCCTACCTTCCTTCCTTCCACCTGTTCCTTCATTTTCTTTTCCTTCCTTCCTTCCTTGCTTCTTTGCTTTCTTGTCTTCTTTCCTTCGTTGTTTCCTTCCATCCTACCTTCCTTCCTTCCACCTTTCCTTCATGTTCTTTTCCTTCCTTCCTTCCTTGCTTCTTTGCTTTCTTGTCTTCTTTCCTTCTTTGTTTCCTTCCTCCATCCTTCCTCCTTCCTTCCATCTTCCTTCATCTTCTTTTGCTTTATTCCTTTCCTTCCTTCCTTTCCTTCCTTTCCTTCCTTCCTTGCTTTCTTCCTTTCTTGTCTTCTTTTACTTTCTTCCTTTCCTTCCTAATACCTTTTCCTTCCTTCCTTCCTTCTTTCCTTCCTCCTTCCTTTTGTCTTTCCTTCCCTCCTTTCTAATCCCTTTTCTTCCTGTCTTCTTTTCCTTCCTATACCCTCCTGTCATCTGTCCTCCTTTCCTTCCTCCCTTTCTTACTTCTTTCCTTCTTTGTTTCCTTCCATCCTAACTACCTTCTTTCCTCCCTCCCTCCTACCTTCCTTCTTTCCTTCCTCCCTTTCTTACTTCTTTCCTTCTTTGTTTCGTTCCTTCCACCTTTTCGTCATTTTCTTTTCCTTTCTTCCTTTCCTCCTTCCTTCCTTGCTTCTTGCTTTCTTGTCTTCTTTCCTTCGTTGTTTCCTTCCATCCTACCTTCCTTCCTTCCACCTTTCCTTCATTTTCTTTTCCTTCCTTCCTTCCTTGCTTCTTTGCTTTCTTGTCTTCTTTCCTTCTTTGTTTCTTTCCCTCCACCCTTCCTTCCTTCCATCTTTCCTTCATTTTCTTTTCCTTTCTTCCTTTCCTTCCTTTGTTCCTTCCACCTTTCCTTCATTTTCTTTTCCTTTCTTCCTTTCCTTGCTTCCTTCCTTGCTTCCTTCCTTTCTTGTCTTCTTTTCCTTTCTTCCTTTCCTTCCTAATACCTTTTCCTTCCTTCCTCCCTTCCTCCCTTCCTTTTGTCTTTCCTTCCCTCCTTCCTTCACACAACAGTTTCCCCTCCCGCTAGAACAGGGATGGGATTTTCACTTCAGACTGTCTGTGCCATGGACTGTGTTTGTGTGTACAGATGGTTGTTTCTAGACATATATATATGGAGGGGGGTATAAGGGGTAAGAGGGGGGTGTTTTAATCTAATCAGGGGTGTCAAACATGCGGCCCGTGGGCCAGAACCGGCCCGCCAAGGCGTCCTTTCCTTCCTTCCTTCTTCCTCCCTTCCTTCTTTTCCTTCTCTCCTCACGTCCTTCCTCCTATCCTTCCTCCCTCCTTTCCTTCCTTCTTCCGCCCTTCCTTCCTTCCTCCCTCCTTTCCTTCCTTCTTCCCCCTCCTTCCTTCCTTCCTCCCTCCCTTCCTTCCCTTCCTCCCTCCTTTCCTTCCTTCTTCCTCCCTACCTTCCTTGACTCCAGAACAACAGGAGGGTTAATTGATTTGAAAGCCTCGTGCCTGTATGAGGATAACACCGTGAGGGTGAGTCGGAGAGCTCTGCTGTGTTGTTATTAACGTTAAATCTCCAGCTGCTTCTCCGCTTGCTACGTTAGCTCCGGGGGGAAAGACGTTGTTGTCCAACACGCTTAGCGGACGCAGGGTTTCTGAGGTGAAGCAGAGTTATTATCTTCACCTCAGAGTTGGTTTAAGTTATTTAAGGTCTGCTGTGTGTGTGTGTGTGTGTGTGTGTGTGTGTGTGTGTTGGTCACTGCTGGAGTTTGCTGCTCCGCTGCGCTAACGTTAGCCTCTGAGTGACGGAGAAAGTTCACAATATACTTCATGTTCTTTTCGTAAAGGTAATTATTTAGTCATTAAATCCAAAAACAACTTGCAACTACTTCCTGTTGTGAAGATGAATATTGTGTGTACTAGGCGGGGAGTTCTGAGGCCAACGTGGAAGTAACTTAGAGCTGCATTCTATCAAAAGGCCACCAGGGGGCGACCGTCTCTATACAAGTCAATGGAGAATTCACCAACTTCTCACTTGATTTCTAACCTCAGTAAACGTTTTCAAAATGTGTTTATGGTCTCAATCGCTAGTTTAAAGCCTTCTTCAATGCAGTATGATGTTCATTTGGGACATTTTGGCCTCCCTGATTTTATATTTGATGATAAAGCAAGGTATGCATTGGGGCGTGGCTACGTCCTGATTGACAGGTTGATTGCCCAATGTCCTCGAGATCCAGCCCTCGCAACCATGGCAACCTCCCCTATATTAAGATTGATAACATTGCTTAGTATTAGTACTCTTATTACTCTAATTATTATTATTATTACCATTGTAATATATATATACATTGGGTTGGTTGGTAATTGAGAGCCTTATGCATACTGTATGTGATTGTGATTGTTGTGTTGTAATATATGTTTTATGTTGGACCCCCTTGAAAACTACATGGTTCATCTCAAGGGGCTATCCATTAATACATTTGAAACATTATTATACTAATTATTTGAGACTAAGACTATTATTATAATGATGGTACAACATGTAAATAGGACAGCTTTGGAGGAGTTGCACCTTTATTGGAGCTACTGGAGGCTGGTTGTTTCGTCCTTTCTCAGCTTTTCTGCTTCGATACCAGAACATGTCCCAGAAGCTACAGCTGTACTCCTCTGTAGCTCTGAAATTAAAGTATTATGGATCCTACTCTCATCTAAAGGACACAAACCCCTTCCCAAAATGTCAGCGTATTATTTTAAATAGATGCACTCAAGCAGAATAAAAACATACATCCTTCCTCCCACTCTCTCTCTTTCTCTCTGTGTCTCTCTGTCTCTCTCTCTCTCTCCCTCCCTCCCTCTCTCTCTCTCTCTCTCTCTCTCTCTCTTCCCCTCTCTCTCTCTCTCTCTCTCTCTGTCTCTCTCTACCTCTCTCTCTGTTTCTCTCTCTCCCTCCTCCTCTCTCTCTCTCTCCCTCTCCCTCCCCCCCTCTCTCTCTCTCTCACTCTCTCTCTTTGTCTCTCTCTCTCTCTCTCTCTCTCTCCCTCCTCCTCTCTCTCTCTCTCTCCCTCTCCCTCCCCCCCTCTCTCTCTCTCTCTCTCTCACTCTCTCTCTTTGTCTCTGTCGCTCTCTCTCTCTCTCTCCCTCATTCTCTCTCTCTCTCCCTCATTCTCTCTCTCTCTCTCTCTCTCTCACTCTCTCTCACTCTCTCTCACTCTCTCTCTCCAGCAGACCTGCGAAGCTCGATCGGCGATGTTGCGCTCCTGCCCAAAAGTTTCCAGAAGAGCAGACGAAGAAAGAAGTCGGGAGGCTGGATCAGCTGGCCTGTGATCTCCTGTGCGAGCCAAGCTGTCTGATTGGCTGGAGGGCTGGAGGGCCATCTTGCCTCCCTGGCAGGCAAGTGGCTCAAGCAGTTTGGTTGAGGAGGTGTGTGTGTGTGTGTGTGTGTGTGTGTGTGTGTGTGTGTGTGTGTGTGTGTATGTATGGGGGCGAGAGGGGGGTAAGAACTTGGAAAAGCAGAGGGTGAAAATGTGTGGGTGTTGGAGTGTTGGGAGGAGAGGGTTTTATGAGTGGGAACTGTGAAGATGAGGGATTCAGCGTGTGTGTGTGTCTGTGTGTGTGTGTGTGTGTGTGTGTGTGTGTGTGTGTTTGCATGTGGGCATTGGAGCATATGTGTGTTTGACAGTGTGTATTTGTGCGTCTGCACCAGGGAATCTGCAGGTCTTTCAAAAATGCATGAAACTAGGGCAAAAATATACAGCATATATAAGAAATATGATAAATAATTTGAATATTTAACCTTTTTATTTTATATAATGAAGAAGAAGTGCAATTAATTAAAGTATAGTTTGGGTCCTGGCTGTCTATTTTATAAGGCAGCTATTTTCCTCTTACATCAGGGGTGTCAAACATGCGGCCTGCGGGCCAGAACCGGCCCACCGAGGGGTGCAATCCGGCCCACTTTCCTTCCTGTGTTCCTTCCTTCCATCTGTCCTTTCTCCCTTCCTTCCTTAATTCCTTCCATCTGTCCTTCCTCCCTTCCTTCCTTACTTCCTTCCATCTGTCCTTCCTCCCTTTATTCCTTCCTTCCTTTCTTCCTCCCTTCCATCTGTCCTTCGTCCCTTTCTTCCTTCCTTGCTTCCTTTCACCTGTCCCTCCTTTTTTCCTTCCTTGCTTCCTTTCACCTGTCCTTCCTTCCATCTGTCCTTCCTCCCTTTCTTCCTTCCTTGCTTCCTTTCATCTGTCCTTCCTACATTTCTTCCTTCCTTCCTTCCTTCCTTTCTTCCTCCCATCTGTCCTTCCTCCCTCCCTTCCGTCTGTCTCTCCATCCTTCACTGTCTGTCTTTCCTACATTTCTTCCCTCCTCCCTTCCATCCTTCCTCCCTCCCTCCCTTCCTTCCTTCCTTCCTTCCTTCCATCTTTTTAATGATCCGGCCCACATGAGATCAAAATGAACTGTATGTGGCCCTTGAATGAAAATGAGTTTGACCCCTCTATCTTACATCCTTTTACTTCACAGATGTGTAGATGAACAACATTAACCAACATTTTTTTTTTTCTTTTTACGTCGGCTTAAAATCAGATTCCTGAGACAATCACTACTACTTCCTTAAAAAATTCAAATCTTTAATACACCTCATTTTTACAACAGACTGGCTCAGACAGTCTTCTTCGGGTTCACAGGCTTATGAGATTGCCTGGCAGTGCACAGACATGCGTGTACGATGTGAGAGTGCATATGTCTCAGAGTCTTGCATATGTGAGCGTACTGGTGTAAATGTATGTAACACGCTGCGTCTTCTGTCTCCGTCTTATGTCAACACCAGAAGGTAAATCCACATGAATTTAAATTACCAGAAAATCTGTTTCAGTCTTCCTTCATTATCACAAAAATGCCAACTGTTTCTTTTCTGAAGACGGTGAAAGAATAATTGCTTAGTTTACTCATTAATAGCACATAGTTAAAAGTATGTGGACAGACATTTGCTCGCTTTTAGCCGCTGATGTTGGGAATTAAAGCTCGTCTTTGTTCCATTTCATCAAAAACATGTTTGATGGTGTTGAGGGCAGGACTCTTTGCAGGCCAGTTAAGATCTTAAACATCAAACTGGGAAGATTTCTCTTCACTGGACAAACCAGGAAAACAGACAGAGAAGTACAGTATATGAACAGGAAGTGTATTGTGTACAGTGTTGGGAATGTTACTATGGAAACGTAATAGGTTACAGATTACTAGTTACTCTGTTTAAAATGTAATAAGTAATGTAACTATTTCAATTACTACAAAACTTCTGTCCTTCCTTCCTTCCTACTTTCCTTCATGCCTTCCTTCCTACCCTCCTTCCTTCCTTCCTTCCTTCCTTCATGCCTTCCTTCCTTCTGTCCTTTCTTCCTTCCTACTTCCCTTCATGCCTTCCTTCCTACCCTCCTTCCTTCCTTCCTTCCTTCATGCCTTTCTTCCTTCTGTCCTTCCTTCCTTCCTTCCTTCCTTCCTTTCTTCTGTCCTTCCTTCCTTCCTACCTTCCTCAGTGCTCCCATTAAGCATCAAAATCTAAGTCCAGCTGTTTTTCATGGATACTGACATGATTTATAAAGGAGATCTCTCATTTGAAAATGTATTCATTAGTTCATGTAGATTTTGGAATATAAAGTCTGGCATGAGCTTAATTAGTACTGTGACTCCATTTAAGCCCACATCATGATTTATTTACAAAATATAAAAAAATATTGATTTCAAAGAATTAAAAACAGTAATATATGTATTCAGTAACATGTTAAATATTAAAAAATGAGGAAAAAACCCTCCTGAGTAAAATCTTAAAGGTCTGACTTCAGATGTAACCTCCTTTATAATCATCATTTTCATCAGTAACTTGAATTTAATTACATTTTTTTTTCATGTAGCTCGTTATTCCCCAACACTAATTATCATATATCATAAATCTTAGATCCTAAATGTAAAAATCAAATGATACCTTTAATCCTACACAGATATCATCAACTTTATTCTCTAACTTGAGTCTCCGAGCCTCACATGAACAAGTGTTTGTTTGCTGATAGTGATTTTCATTTCATTTCCAAAGCTCAGATGGTGAAGCAGAGCCGGGTCAGAGCGTTAGCAGCAGGCCAGTGCTGGCTCTACTCTGGGCTGTAGTGGCCGGGGGACGCAGCACAGGCTGAAATGTTAAACCAAGGTCCTTTGTGTTATTGCTGACATTATGTTTCATTCCCTAATTCCCCCCCCGGCCTGCACTTTTGATGATCGTACAGCACACGCAGACACAGACACAGACACTGAGTGGGCGTTGTAGAGCAGGACAGATAATGACAGTACTTGTGCCGTAATAGCTGCTAACACCAGAGCGGAAGGGGGGGGGGGGGGGGGGGGGGGCTCGGCTCGTGACCCTTCGACTACAGCTGCACGATTCTCCTCTTAAAAGACGTCCGTGTCTTTGCACCGGTCATTTCACAGGGCACGAGGAATGTAGTTTTACTTTTAAATCTAATTTTAAAAATCTAACTCCACAGCATCAGTACTACCTTAAATACTGTGTAAAGTGAATTCAGACATTTTCTTCTAAACACATTAAATAGGTCATAAATGTATTTCTAAAAAAGGTGTAAAAAAGCCTTTCAACCATTTAGATTTGAATTGTGGAGCTAGGCTTCACAAACTGTGTTTCAAGATTTCTGTGTTCAGGATTTAGTGATTAGCATAAACCCGCCCCTGCTGCTGTAGAGGTATAAATACATTCAGCACACACTACTACTACTACAGTCTACAGTTAGCCAGTTAGCTGAGTTAGCCGCCGAGCTAGCCGCTGAGTTAGCAGCAGAAAGCTCTCAAACGTAGCGTCCATGTTTCTGGTAGAGGTGGTGACTTTGATTGACAGGTGACACTTGGTAGGGGGCGGGGTTTCAGCGTTTGGGCGCAGAGAAAGAGGCTGATTTTTACACAACTTTGAAACCTAATTTCATATATTTGGTGATTTTTTTAATCATTCAAATTTGGCAGGGTGGTTAACAACACACTTTTCTGTGGTATGTCAAACTCAGAACACATATTTATTCTTACTTTACACGGACTTTAACCCTTTCTTTATAATTAGTGCCTATACTAAATTTTGAACTATAAGCTTTCTTCAGATTTTGACACTAAAATAGTGAAGAAAACATTCAAAATCACACTATATTATGATATTATAATCTAAAATGAGAACATATTTTCTCTGTTAATTAATTTAAAGTGAAGGATGCAACAAAGAGGCTTCATGATGAGCTTTAACAGCCACTGTATGCAAATATATCTTACTAATTTTTGTATATTCTAGGTCACTGTATGAGAAGTTATAACATTTCAGGCTTAAATAATGTAATTTCTGTAGCTTTTAATTGCTTTCAAATGTCAAAATGGGTCAAATTTGACCTAAACATTTGACGTAACAGTAAGTGGAAATAAGCTATTTTATGCTATTTCAGTTTCTTCATGTTTACTGTTTCTCCTCTTTAGAAGCTGTTTTTCATGCTGTATTAAAATAAATCACAGTAAATTGCTCTATTTGAGGATGACTTGTTATATTCAAAGAAGACTAACGTGGGAAGAGCCTTCTGTTCAAATTTAATGAAAATCCCAGAGTAAGATGGTAACAATTCCCCCAACATGGAGAGTTTTAGGTAAGTTTCCAAATATGCAGAGCCAAATTTTAAAAAAACTGGCGCCAACAACAAGGGCCGACTGACCGAGTGCTTTGGTTTGTGTTGTGTGTCGTCTTCTGTTAGAAGCCGGCTGCAATTAAACACCGGCAGCCGACTAAAACAACCACCTGGCATCTTATACGTTATTCCCATGGATGTTTTATAAGAGCTGCATGACGCCCATTCAGTCCTGTAATAATTACTGCAACTTCCTGTTCGGTCTATAGACTTTCCATTTTGATGGTATCACAGGTTTTTAAATACTTTACTTGGCTCGAGGAAGGTTTTATACATGTAAAGTCATTGTATATCTTATAATAACAGAAATTTGTCTTAGGTTAGGGGCTCACAAACAACGTAAAAACATGTACCACTGAAAGACTCACATAAAATCACATTAAAACGCTAACAGATCCCTAAATAAACAAGCACAGGTATTAAAAAGTAGCGACAATCTATTTGTACTTGTTTGAAATGGATATGCAGTGAAACATTAAAACCAAACTATTTTTTTTTTGATAGTTTGTCCAACACAGCACACCAGAGCTGACATCAAGCTAGCACCATGACAGAAGTTAGTGCTACCAGTTAGCAGGTGAGCTAACAGCTGCCAGATTAACATGATGTGCAGCAGGTGAGCTTCCTAGCAGGACATTACAACACTGTAGATTTCATGCTGCTACACTGATACAACGTGCACTGTAGAACGATACTAACGATCATGAAGACATTTTAATGGTTAAAGTCCGTGTAAAGTAAGAATAAATATGTGTTCTGAGTTTGACATACCACAGAAAAGTGTGTTGTTAACCACCCTGCCAAATTTGAATGATTAAAAAAATTGCCAAATATATGAAATTAGGCTTCAAAGTTGTGTAAAAATCTTTCTCTGCTCCCAAACGCTGTGGGAGTGCCCGCCGAGTCCGCTGAAACCCCGCCCCCTACCAAGTGTCACCTGTCAATCACAGTCACCATCTCTACCAGAAACATGGACGCTAGGTCTGAGAGCTTTCTGCGACTAACTCAGCTGCTTGCTCGGCGGCTAACTCGGCTAACTGTAGACTGTAGTAGTAGTAGTGTGTGCTGAATGTATTTCTACCTCTACAGCAGCAGGGGCGGGTTTATGCTAATCACTAAATCCTGAACACAGAAATCTTGAAACACAGTTTGTGAAGCCTAGCCCCACAATTCAAATCTAAATGGTTGAAATGCTTTTTACACCTTTTTTAGAAATACATTTATGACCTATTTAATGTGTTTAGAAGAAAATGTCTGACTTCACTTTACATGGTCTTTAAACTTGGGCGTAAAAACTTGTGTCAGCCAGACGGAGACACTGATATAAATGTTATTTGCTGCATTCATTACTGGAAACACTTTTATATTTTACTTCTGCTACTACTGGTTCAATTTCGTGGTTTTTACTAGTCCTGAGTCTGCTTATTGAGTATGTATGACCTAAAGGAAGTGGACACATTAATATGAACACCTGTACATTACAACAGTGTAAACAGCTATACTAACCACCGTCTCCAGTGGTATCATAGTCCCAGTGGTTTTGTGTGTGTGTGTGTGTGTGTGTGTGTGTGCGGTGTGTGTGCGGTGTGACATCATCCAGTGTGGGGCTTTGTTGCCGTGACACCCATGGCCTTCTGGAGCCCAGACACCCCCCGTGGAGACCAGAGAGACGTGTCACCTTGATCACTGTGTCCCCGGGAGACTGCCTCCACACACACACACACACACACACACACACACACACACACAAACACACACACACAGAAATACAAAACACAAAAATTTAAATGACTATAGTTGCAGGGACTTTTAGCTGACTACATTTCCTCACCTTGACTTGCAATACTAATAAAAACCCTCAACCCAACTAACCTCGCTTTAAGAAGAGCTTCCTCACTTTTCTATCCTTGTGAGGACATTTCGGTGTTGGAGTGTTAGCGGATATAACGGCATTATCAATTTCAAGGTGTTTAATTTTTATTACCGTGATAACTGACCGGCGGAGGAAAAAGTTGAACGCAGCAGCAATGTTTTGACACACACACACACACACACACACACACACACACACACACACACACACACACACACACACTTCACATTAACTTCCCTCAAGAAAATAAGTTGTACTTGTTATTACACGTAAGTTTCCAGTTAAGTTTAGATATATGTGAGTTAAGATTTTAGGATTTCCATCTCAGTGATTTTGAAGATAATAATCATGCACCAAGATCATTTATTATTATACTATATATTCTTCATAGTGGCACTGAGCCTCCAGCAAAGATTATATTATGATCCATGTGAGGACTTTGGGTCAGCGCAGCAGTTTTAATAAAAATAATTCAGAAGGAAAAAGCTGTTAAATATAATCAAAAACAAAAAAAAATCGAAGCCCAGAGAGTCTAGCTGGTGTATAAATCACTTTCTAATGTGTCCGGTTGTTTCTCACACGTATAGACGGATATATGAAAAGGCAGCTTCTAGCTTTACATGATCAAGATGATTTCACAGCCCTCAAATCAATTAGGAGCCAGAAGACAATATGGACGTCGGCTGGCCAGCGGCTGCAGCCTCCCCACTGGGGGAAATCTCCGTCTTCTCTTTCCAAGCACGACTTCCAAGGACGGGTGTGATGTCTCGCGAGTGAAAGGGTGGAGGGTGGAGGGTGGAGGATGGAGAGGAAAGAGGAAGGGAGGAGGAGGAGGTGGATGGGGGGGGAGAGTTGGCTTGATGGTGGCGGCGGGGGGTGCAGTGTTCTCCAGAGCAGCCGGTGTCTCTCTTGTGACAGGTGATAAAGTTTGAAATGCCAACCCAGTGCACTCCGGGCGCAGGTGTGGAGAATATGTCCAGGAATAGCCGAACCCTCTGTTCACAAGTCTCTTGACACCGCTGCGACAAATATCGCCCCCGCCGAACAACTGCCTGGACTGGAGACGATGATACGTGTCACCTTGGGTTCTTGTGTGGGGTTGTTTTTTTTTTTTTTTTTGGGGGGGGGGGGGGGGGGTTGGAGGGGGGGGGGTTTGTGATTCCTGCTACTGAATGTGTTTAGATGTTTGCATCAGGCCTGCAGTGATTTCCTCACCTTTTGATTTTCACGAGAAATGGAAAATATAAATTGATAGAAGCACAAAGACAATAAAAAAAGTGCTATCTATCTGCTACTATCATTAATAGTCAGAATAGTTCATATTCTCCACCTTTGCAGTTTGTTCCCCTCTTTAAAAGTGTCTGTACCAAATATTGAACCACAAATCTGTTTAGAAAGCATCAATAGTCGATCTGACTGATCAATAAATGTGATTAAACCTTCATTAATGTTTCAGAGAGCAGAGAGAGTCTTTTACATCACTCATTTATGGAGAAAAAACATCTACTATGACACTATATCATGTCCTATTTCACCTAAAACATGAACATGATTTAAATGGTATTTTATATAGAAAGTGAAAATTATAATAACTTTATGTGCACTGTGGGGTTTATTGGGGGTTTGGGTCACTTTAGGTTAAGTCATAAAATTTCAGGCAAAGCAGTTTTATTTAAACCTCCATGGTCAGACATCATCCCAAAGTAAATGCCATCCAGGCGAAGAGAAGTGTTTTTAATCCCGGGTCAAATTGACCCCGTCTGTTTTAACTGTTCCTTCTTTCATTCCTTCATTCCTTCATTCCTTCCTTCCTTCCTCCCTTCCGTCCTTCCTTCCTTCCTTCCATCCTTCCTTCCTCCCTCTCTCCCTTCCTTTTTCCTCCCTTCCTTCCTTCTTTCCTTACTTCCTCCCTTCCTCCCTTCCTTCCTCCCTCCCTTGCTCCCTTCCTTACTTCTTTCCTTCCTTCCTCCCTCCCTTCTTCCTTTCCTTCTTTCCTTCCTTTTCCTTCCTTCATTCCTTCCTCCTTTCCTTTCTCCCTTGTTTCATTCATTCTTTCTTCCTCCCTTCCTTCTTTCCTCCCATCCTTCCTCCCTTCCTTCCTCCCTCCCTTCTTCCTCCCTTCCTCCCTTCCTTCCTCCCTCCCTTGCTCCCTTCCTTACTTCTTTCCTTCCTCCCTTCCATCCTTCCTTCCTTCCTTCCTCCCTCGTTTCATTCCTTCTTCCTTCCTTCCTCCCTTCCATCCATCCTTCCTTCCTTCCTCCCTTCCATCCTTCCTGCCTTCCTTCCTTCCTTCCTTCCTTCCTTCCTTCCTTTCTTCCTCCCTCCCTGCCTCCCTCCTTTCCTTCCTTCCATCCTTCCTTCATTCTTATGTCATCGTTGTGCAACAGAAAGATTAGCCACCAACCGGCCGAGCATATCAGTATATTAATAGTCTTGTTCCAGCGTTAACGAACATCTTCTGTAACAGTTTCCTCATGAACAAGCAGACAATGGCGTCCCTGAACGTTACACAGTAGACCCGAATACACACATCGTAGCGTCGCTGCTCTTTTTTATAATTGCGGCCAGCTGTTGTTCTTATATCTCGGCTCATTTTACCCGTTCACTACCATGTTTTACTATTCTCGCATTAGCCTCCTGACCACAGTCTCTCTCTCTCTCTCTCCCTCTCTCTCTCTCTCTCTCTCTCTCTCTCTCTCTCTGTCTCTCTGTGTGGCGACAGGGGCTTCAAGATGTTTTCAAATCTCTGCCGCTAATGTCTTGCTGGGGGTGGCCATCTGTTTTTGCATCTCCCACCGAAGCTGTGCCGGGGATGGGCTCCTGGCTCCCGCATTCACTCAGCTTCTGTTGGGGGTAATAATGTGTGCTGGTTCTGGGGAGCCCAACTGGTGTCCATGAGTTTGTCCTTTACCGCCACTCATCCTTGTCCCAGTCACGCCACAGCGAGGGCAGAGAGCCATGCCGTGATGGAGTGGACTTCAGGGGGCTGCTTTTCATCGCTCAGAGAGGATTTTTTGGGCAGAGCCACTCTTTTCCTCGCTGCAGTGTCTCTACTCTGCTCAGTAGCTTGTTGTTATGTTATTAGAGCTGAATCTCATTTTGTTTATTCTTACAATGCGGTGGCATCTTACACTGTTATTCAAAAGGGACGGAGCCAGATCATGATTGCTCTCAATTAAACTTCAGGGTCATTAACACAGTAAGATAATAATATCTATACATCATGCCTAAAGCCAGGCTCTATTATCTTGAAATGTGTTATTTTCTTGACTGTTACTTACTTATCTCCCCCAGTTTTAACCAGGTGGGTTGAGTTACCTCAGTAAAGCCATACAAATATTTTATAATAGCTTCATAATAATAACTTTATTTATATAGTGCCTCAAAAAACAGAGAGCAGTAACAAGGCCGACGTTAACAAGATAAAAGTAGACAGCAATGAAGCAATAATAAGGAGTTGATAAAAAAGTTCTAAAGACAATAAAAGTCTGTCTATGCATCGAGTTAGCCGCCGAGTTAACCGCTGAGTTAGCTGTTGAGCTAGCAGCTGAGTTAGCAGCAGAAAGGTCTGACGTAACGTCCATGTGTCATTTTCTTTACTGTTACTTACTTATCTCATCCATTCATTTGAGTTACCTAAGATAAATACTTTAGAATAATAACTTTATTTATATAGGGCCTCAAAAAAACAGAGTTTACAAAGTGCTTCGACAGACAACACAGAGAGCAGTAAGAAGGCCGACATTAATAATACATTTCTTTCACATTGGTCATCTTTCAGAATATCTGAATATCAGATTACTTTATTGTCATTGGACATTAATGTTCCAACGAAATTCAGGTAGTTACCCCCCCCCCCCCCCCCCATATAAAGGTAGATATTGCCCCCCTTACATAAAGGTAGTTATTGCTCCCCTTACATAAAGGTAGTTATTGCTCCCCCTTACATAAAGGTAGTTATTGCCCCTCCCCCCTCCTCCCCCCTTATATAAATCATAATTATGTACAGTTATCATATAAACAGTCAGTGTAGATGCTGCAGTCTGTGTTGCACTTAACTTAATAATTTAAAAGAGTCTATTCCTGCAGATTTCTGTTCAGCTCCTTAGTGGCATTAGGATAGAAGCTGTTCAGGAGTCGTGAAGTGCAGGTTTTAAGGCACCTGTAGCACCTACCAGAGGGCAGTTGCGTGAGGAGGTGGTTTCCTGGATGCGATGAGTCTTTTACTATGTAGATATCTTTAAGGGAGGGGAGTTGTGTGTTGGTGATGGTCTGTGCAGTGGCTTTATTACTCTCTGTAGTTTTTTCCTCTCAGCCTTGTAGAAGCTGCTGATAAACCACAAACCAAGATGTGCCATAACTGAGGATGTTTTCAACAGAACATCTGTAGAAGGACAGCAGCAGCAGCTCCTGAGAGAGAGAGAGAGAGAGGTTCACTTTCCTTTAGTGTCCTCAGAAAATGATCAGGAACAGCCCATAATTACAAAGTGTATTTAAGTTACATTTCTTTTTGGCGGTAACCTCGTTGCTCAGTCTTTGAACCTTTCTCACAGTGCGAAATAGGACTATGGTCATTGGAGCCATGACCAACGTTTCTTTCATAGGCACAGCCCAAAATTGCAAAGTGTATAAATTATATTTCTTCTGGTTGCACTCTCAAGTCAGTTTAGCTTCCATTTGGCATCTATCCATAAGGTTTTTGGTGCGTAGTGACAATTGTAGCCTCACAAAGCTGTTAGTATGACTGCAGACGTTCACTCTTGTTATTTTGTTGAAACCCTGAAAACTAAATTATCCAATCCACTTTAGTTATATAGCACGATTTTAACAAACACAAGGTTTCCAAAGTGCTGCACAAAAAGATAAAACTGAATAAATAGATAACAGATAGATAGAAGCACAATAAAAAAGATGACGTACACAATAGAAAGATAAAAGCAACAAAACAAAAAAAATAAAATGCACTTTGTTGCCTTTTATGGCATACATTTGAATGTGCTTTTATTTTGAAAGATTTTTATTTTGAAAGGTGTTTATCTTGCTAAGGAAGTTCCGGGTTCACAGTTCACAGTTCATGTTAGTTTGAGGAAGCCAGCTGAATCTGCACACCTGAGGCAATGTCGTAAGTAAATGATTTCGTAGTTGGAGGCATAAATTAATGTTAAAAAATATTATTTACATGAAAAGCTAAATAATGACTTATCGGTCCCTGTGCCTTTATGAAATATCTAAAACCATAAAATGATATCTGATGGGGAGCTTTCTGAAGATGAACCAGAGTCGGTTTTAATATCAGACACTAACAATCAAGTCGTCAATGGAGCAGTCAGGACTTCCTCTCAGGCCCCCTTTGCTTCCTTTCCTTTCCTCCTTTCCTCCTTTCCTTCTTTCTTTCTTCTTTCTTTCTTTCTTTCTTTCTTCTGTCCTTCTTTCTTCTGTCCTTCTTTCCTTCTTTCCTTCCTTCCTTCCTCTTTTCCTTTCTCCTTCCCTCCTACCTTCCTTCCTTCCTCCGTCTTTCCTTTCCTCCCTTCCTTCCTCCCTCCGTCCTTCCTTTTCTTTCCTCCCTTCCTTCCTCCCTCTTTCCTTCCTTCTTTCTTTCTTTCTTTCTTTCTTTCCTTCTTTCTTCTGTCCTTCTTCCCTTCCTTCCTCCCTTCCTCTTTTCCTTTCTCCTTCCCTCCTACCTTCCTTCCCTTTCCTCCCTTCCTTCCTTCCTACCTCCTTCCTTCCTTCCTTCCTTCCTTCCTTCCTCCGTCCTTCCTTTTCTTTCCTCCCTTCCTTCCTCCCTCTTTCCTTCCTTCTTTCTTTCTTTCTTCCTTCCTTCCTTCCTCCTTTCCTTGTTTCTTCTGTCCTTCTTTCCTTCCTTCCTCTTTTCCTTTCTCCTTCCCTCCTACCTTCCTTCCTTCCTCCGTCCTTCCTTTCCTTTCCTCCCTCCCTTCCTTTCCTCCCTCTTTTCGTCCCTTCTTTCTTTCTTTCTTTCTTTCTTTCTTTCTTTCTTTCTTTCTTTCTTTCTTTCTTCCTCCTTTCCTTCTTTCTTCTGTCCTTCTTTCCTTCCTCCCTTCCTCTTTTCCTTTCTCCTTCCCTCCTACCTTTCTTCCTTCCTCCTTTCCTTCTTTCTTCTGTCCTTCTTTCCTTCCTTCCTTCCCTTCCTCTTTTCCTTTCTCCTTCCCTCGCTCCTCAGCCGGAGCAGGAGGAAAATGAAGTGAGCTGCTTCAGCTTTTTATCTCATGTCTTGTCATTTTATGGTTTTATGAACCTCGATCAGTCTAATCCAGTGGACTATTATGACCTCTCTATAAGAGACTGTAAAGATCATTTCATATTTCTGCCTTCATCCACTTTTTATCAGTCAACTTATTTGTTTTTGCTCCTTTAATTTCTAGCCTGGCCAGTCGAGGCAATGAAAAGTAGTCCCCCCAGGACTTCCTCTCAGGCCCCCTTTTGCTTCCTTTCCTTTCCTCATTTCCTCCCTTCTTTCTTTCTTTCTTTCTTTCTTTCTTTCTTTCTTCTGTCCTTCTTTCCTTCCTTCCTCCCTTCCTCTTTTCCTTTCTCCTTCCCTCCTACTTTCCCTCCTATCTTCCTTCCTTCCTCCGTCCTTCCTTTCCTTTCCTCCCTTCCTTCCTCCCTCCTTCCTTCCTTTCCTCCCTTCCTTCCTCCCTCCTTCCTTCCTTTCCTTCCTTCCTCCTTTCTTTCTTTCTTTCTTCCTTCCTTTCTTCCTTCCTTCCTTCCTCCTTTCCTTCCTTCCTTTCTTTCCTCCTTCCTTCCTTCCTTCCTTCCTCCTTTCCTTCTTTCTTCTTTCTTTCTTTCTTTCCTTCCTCCCTTCCTCTTTTCCTTTCTCCTTCCCTCCTTCCTTCCTTCCTTCCTTCCTTCCGTCCTTCCGTCCTTTCCTTCTTTCCTTCCTTCCTTCCTCTTTTCCTTTCTCCTTCCCTCGCTCCTCAGCCGGAGCAGGAGGAAAATGAAGTGAGCTGCTTCAGCTTTTTATCTCATGTCTTGTCATTTTATGGTTTTATGAACCTCGATCAGTCTAATCCAGTGGACTATTATGACCTCTCTATAAGAGACTGTAAAGATCAATTCATATTTCTGCCTTCATCCACTTTTTATCAGTCAACTTATTTGTTTTTGCTCCTTTAATTTCTAGCCTGGCCAGTCGAGGCACTGAAAAGTAGCCCCCCCCCCCCCCCCTCGAATCAATCAAGTCGTCAATGGAGCAGTCAGGACTTCCTCTCAGGCCCCCTTTCTTCCTTTCCTTTCCTCCTTTCTTTCTTTCTTTCTTCTGTCCTTCTTTCCTTCCTTCCTCCCTTCCTCTTTTCCTTTCTCCTTCCCTCCTACCTTCCTTCCTTCCCTTTCCTCCCTTCCTTCCTACCTCCTTCCTTCCTTCCTTCCTTCCTCCGTCCTTCCTTTTCTTTCCTCCCTTCCTTCCTCCCTCCTTCCTTCCTTCCTCCCTCCTTCCTTCCTTTCCTCCTTTCCTCCCTTCTTTCTTTCTTTCTTCCTTTCTTCCTCCTTTCCTTCTTTCTTCTGTCCTTCTTTCCTTCCTCCCTTCCTCTTTTCCTTTCTCCTTCCCTCCTACCTTTCTTCCTTCCTCCTTTCCTTCTTTCTTCTGTCCTTCCTTCCTTCCTTCCTCCCTTCCTCTTTTCCTTTCTCCTTCCCTCCCTACCTCAGCCAGTGCAGGAGATGAAATGAAGTGAGCTGCTTCAGCTTTTTATCTCTTGTCATTTTATGGTTTTATGAACCTCGATCAGTCTAATCCAGTGGACTATTATGACCTCTCTATAAGAGACTGTAAAGATCAATTCATATTTCTGCCTTCATCCACTTTTTATCAGTCAACTTATTTGTTTTTGCTCCTTTAATTTCTATCCTGGCCAGTCGAGGCACTGAAAAGTAGTCCCCCCCCCCCCCCCCCCTCGAATCAATCAAGTCGTCAATGGAGCAGTCAGGACTTCCTCTCAGGCCCCCTTTCTGCTTCTGCAAATGTGCTGATTTTGACACGGAGCCATTAAAGAGGTGACTCGAGCCATAGATCAGGGTAATTGTGGCATTAGGCAGCAAATTGGAGCTAAAATAACCAGATGCAGGGGCAGATAGCCACGTCCCACTCCAGCGACGGTTATCCTCAAAGTTCAAGGAGAGTTCAAGCATAGAGAAGATACTGTAACCCCACCAACCCCACTCCACCCCCAGCCCCCCCTCCCCTTCTCCGACCGCCATCGCACTCCTTCAGAAATTATCTTCACAAATATACGATTTCCGAAGGGTGTAATTGTCTTCACGCTTATGGTCATACATGCCTCATTTCATTTTCAATAAGTCTATATTTTCCTTCACCTAAGGGTACAAGATGATACGGCTCTTGATCTCTTTTTTTTTTCTCTCTCTCTCTGCAAACTCCCTGTCAATATGGATTGGAAGAGATGGTGGTCATGTAAACTTTTATGATAGCAATAAAGACAAGACGCACAGCTCCGACCAATCCCACCCACCCAAATATCCAATCCCACCTCCCCTTTGCTAACGGAGAGGAACATGAGATTTGACATTGGCCGTTAGGAGACCGTTGTCCAGTGATTTTCACCTCTGAAATCAATCTCCACCGTTTGCTGGTCCGTATGACCTCTGACAGGAAGTCATTGTAACATGTATTACGGCGTGCTGTTGTCATGACGATCGCTGTTTGACTTTATAATGACAGTAGTTGTTATTTTTAGGGAAGCATGTTGACTCTATTTTTGACTCTATTGTTCCTTCCTTCTTTCCTTCCTTCCTTCCTTCCTTCCTTTCCTCCCTCTTTTCCTTCCTTCCTTCCTCCTTTCCTCTTTTCCTTTCCTCCTTCCCTCCTACCTTCCTTCCTTCCTCCGTCCTTCCTTTCCTCCCTTCCTTCCTCCCTCCTTCCTCACTTCTTTCTTTCTTTCTTTCTTTCTTTCTTTCTTTCTTTCTTTCTTTTTTTCTTTCTTTCTTTCTTTCTTTCTTTCTTTCTTTCTTTCTTTCTTTCTTTCTTTCTTTCTTTCTTTCTTTCTTTCTTTCTTTCTTCCTTCCTTCCTTCCTTCCTTCCTCCCTCCCTCCTTTCCTTCTTTCTTCTGTCCTTCTTTTCTTCCTTCCTTCCTCCCTTCCTCTTTTCCTTTCTCCTTCCCTCCTATCTTCCTTCCTTCCTCCGTCCTTCCTTTCCTTTCCTCCCTTCCTTCCTCCCTCTTTTCCTTTCTCCTTCCCTCCCTCCCTCCTCCCTTCCTTCCTCCCTTCCTTTCCTCCCTCTTTTCCTTCCTTCCTTTCCTTTCCTTTCCTTCCTTCCTTTCCTTTCTTCCCTTCCTTCCTACCTCCTTCCTTCCTTCCTTCCTTCCTTCCTTCCTTCCTCCCTCCTTTGACTCAAGGACAACAGGAGGGTTGTGCGAACACTGCAAAACTTTGCATTCTCTTGAACTATTTGGAAATAAAAAGATATAAAAATAACTAAAAAAGAAATAAATAAATAAATAACTCATTAATAAATTAAATAAAGATTTGTGCACTTAAAAATAATTATCAACCTCTTTTAGGATTATAATAAAGATTAACTCAATTGTTGATAAATAAACATTTCATTTTAAAAGATTTTTGAATTGATGCTATTTTAAAATATATATATATATACAGTATGTGTTTTATAAATCTCTAGTACCCCTATTTGAGAACCACTGATCTATATTATCCACAATATTATAAAAAATATTTTGTCAATCAATAATATAACCATATATTTTAATAGTATTAAAACTATCAGAATTAGTTTTCATTTTCTGCTAGATTATCTTTTCTTTAACCCTTACACACTGTTCATAATCAGGCATTTCACAGTATCCCCTCATAATTAGTCTATATTCATAATTTTATGACCACAAAGTCTTTAATACACTGGTGATTAACCCTTTAATGAAGCTTTCAGACAGCAGAAATAGTGTAATATTTTGTTTTTTAATGCTTTTTTGTTGATGGAGGAACGGAACAACTGCACAAATAAACATTTTTAGGAAGGTAAAGGTAGAACATTATTTCCATGTTTTAATTTTTTTGCATATTCTGGCTCAGTTTGGGATAAGTCGTCTAATTGCTGCCTAAAAGAAAAAACATTTAAGGTGTTTTTTTCTTCTCTCAAATGTAACAGGTCAGATATAATGGATCAAATTAGACCCTGAACAGTATGTAAGGGTTAAACTGGTGGATGTGTCAATCTGCAACAAATCTCCTCCACTGTGTTGTTTTCTTAAACGATACTCCGTTATTGTTATTCACATAAACTGTCTGATGCTACAAGCTGCTGAATTACTTTTAAGGCAATCGCAAAGAATCATCCCTTCAATTGCATCACTTCATTAGCTTCTACAATGGGACAATGAGTCCAATTACCCAGAATCCCCATTCCCGCTCTCTATGGCTCCATCTCTGACCGTCTGTGGGGGCTGGCTCGGTGCCAGGGTGCATTCAGCGTGCTCTGATTTGCCGTAATTATCTAAAATGTTCATTATTTTGCAATTTATTCAGACGGTGTGACAGCGTTTAAGTTTTGCCCAGTTTTCTCAAATTCAGATGAGGCTGCAGGCAAAATGAGTAAATGAGCGGCCTTACAAATCGCCTAATATGGAAATGTGGCTGCAATTAAAGATGATGCGAGGTTAAAAGGGGGGAAAAGAAGGGATATTTTCAAGGCAATGTAAATGAAAATAATTGAATAGAACATATAATTTCCTCACAAGGCCACAAGACTAAAAAAATAAATGTTTGCCACCTGACAAAGAAGAAGACGAGTGGCCATCAAAGCAAGACAATAGTAATCTTGTCATTGCCTCTTTGACAAAAGGCCCAGAGAGGAAGCCAAGCTTGACAAAGCTTTTTACATGAGGGTGAGGAAGAGGAGGAGGAGGAGGAGGAGGAGGGTGTTTGAAGGGGTTGAGGGTCCATGGCTTTAGGCAATGACTAAAACACGATCAACCTTCTCCCCATCTCCTCGTGCTGCCGTGGCCAGCCCCCCGCTAATTAAAGTGATACAACATCTCACAGGCCAGTGCGCACATCTAATGGGCTGGGTGAGGCCCTCCTGCCTCATATACTCTCACTCTATAGCTATGGACACACACACACACACACAGAGCTCTCCTCCCTCCCTCCCTCCCTCCCTCCCTCCCTCCAAAGATCATGAACTCAGCAGGGTAGCACTGATCAAAGCCTCTTATCATGACCCCCAAACATCTAATGTGTATCTGACCTTAAACACAGGCCTTGTCATGTCTTTAAGCTCGTATTAGTCCGTTACTCTGACACAGAAACAGGTAGTATACACAGATTAGGGCTCATGTTTAGTGGACGGTGAGAAAGTGGGGAGCAGATTAGATATATGGTTACTGTCACGTGCATCTACATAATGTTACCTTTAAGGAAATGTGGAGTTTTTGGTGTTTAATTAATATTTATTCTATTTTAAAGTGTGTTTGTAATCTTATGTGTAGGATTTGCACATTAACGGTAATGCAGAAATCACCAAGATAGATAGATAGATAGGTAGATAGATAGATAGATGGATAGATACTATAGAGAGAGAGAGAGAGAGAGAGAGAGAGAGAGAGAGAGATAGATAGATAGATAGATACTGTAGAGAGAGAGAGAGAGAGAGGGAGAGAAAGAGATAGATAGATAGATAGATAGATAGATACTGTAGGGAGAGAGAGAGAGAGATAGATAGATACTGTAGAGAGAGAGAGAGAGAGAGAGAGATAGAGAGAAAGATAGATAGATAGATAGATAGATAGATACTGTAGGGAGAGAGGGAGAGAGAGAGAGAGGGAGAGAAATAGAGAGATAGATAGATAGATAGATAGATAGATAGATAGATAGATAGATAGATACTGTAGAGAGAGAGAGATAGAGAGAAAGATAGATAGATAGATAGATAGATAGATAGATGGATAGATGGATAGATAGATAGATAGATAGATAGATAGATAGATAGATAGATAGATAGATAGATAGATAGATAGATAGATAGATAGAAAGAAAATATTATGACCTAGATTGAAATACTCAAAGAAGAAAAGAAAGAAGAAAAGACTAGGGTTAGGACTAAAACACTCCCCAACACACAAAGACAAAACTTGAGAAGGAAAAGAAAAAAGAAAGGAAAGAAAAAAACAATATCAGTAAGAAGCCACTAAGTAGAAGCTGTAAGGACGGACATCATAAAGACACTAAAAGACAGAAAGACAACACAAAGAGAAAGTTAAAATCTTCAAGCAAATAAAATAAAATAAAGCAAAACAATA
This sequence comes from Scomber japonicus, assembly GCF_027409825.1. Lineage (NCBI taxonomy): Eukaryota > Metazoa > Chordata > Actinopteri > Scombriformes > Scombridae > Scomber > Scomber japonicus. The sequence goes on along the minus strand of NC_070586.1, from coordinate 7,164,801 downwards.
AAAAAAAAGACACTAAAGCTTCTTCAAAAAAAAAGATTAAAAAACTACAGCCAAGAAAGACAAGAAAGACAAATATTAATACAAAGAAGAAGAAGAAGAAATAGAGGGAATGAAAGATAAACAGAGATACAATGATGGACTTCGGAAAGAGAGACGGAGAGAAAACAAAGAGGAGGCGAAGCAAACACTCATCAAGCAGTCTGTGTTTGGTCATTTGGAAACTCTTCTTCTTCTTGGATGATGTTCCCTTGAACCCAATATGTGTGTGTGTGTGTGTGTGTGTGTGTGTGTGTGTGGTACGTGCACACACACACACATGCACACATTGGCTGCCACGCCTCGAGTTTCGCCTGCCAACATCAAAAATGAAGTGGTCAGCGGACAGCTTGGCTTGTCACAGGAAGCAGTAGGCAGCCATGCCACATGTAGCTCAGAGGACAGGCCAAGGAGGGGCGGGTGGGTGTGTGTGTTGGGGTGGGTTGAGGGGGGGGTGGTTTGTCTGGGAGGAAAATAAAGGGGATCGGGTTGGGTACGAAAGCATCTCCGAACACCCCCATAACCTGATCTCATCACGCCACATCTGTTCAGTAGTGAACCCTTGAGGTGCAGGTGCTCGTGGTTGGGTGTCGTCATCCATATTGAATGAGCGTTACAGGTTTTCTGTGTAAGCCTTGAATTTTACATCAGTTTTTACTCTAAGGTTTATTCAAGTCGCCCCTCCCCAACCCAACCCCCAACTCAACCCCAACCCAACCCTCGCTGCATTAATGATGAACTCTGAGCTTTTTGACTTTGTTAAGTTAGACTTACTTTTTGGCAATACTTTCCATATGCTGCCTTCCAGCTTATTATCTAGTGTTTTAACCAGTAAACACAAAGTCATTGAAGCTGCAGTTCCTCTAATGGCCACTAGATGTCGACACTAATAATCATAAACAAATAAAAAATTAACTTAATAACGTGCAAAATTTAACACGGGGAAGCACAATGTAACTGTTTTCTTCCTTGGACAGTAATGAGGTGTGTTAATTTTTATAAATGGTGCTTTCCTTACAGGTTTTTCTGTGTAAGCCTTGAATTTTACATCAGTTTTTACTCTAAGGTTTATTCAAGTTGCCCCTCCCACCCCCAACCCCAACCCAACCCCCAACTCAACCCCAACCCAACCCCGCTGCATTAATGATGAACTCTGAGCTTTTTGACTTTGTTAAGTTTGACTTACTTTTTGGCAATGCTTTCCATATGCTGCCTTCTAGCTTATTATCTAGTTGTTTTAAACCAGTAAACACCAAGTCATTAAAGCTGCAGTTCCTCTAATGGCCACTAGATGTTGACACTAATAATCATAAACGCACTTCCTTCGTCTTCTGCATTGTCTTTTAATATTTTTTTGTATCATTTAAAGTATAAGCCGTAATTAATTATCCAAAAGCCAAAGCCAGTCTGGAAGTGCTTAAAGCTGCAGTTCCTCTAAAGGCCACTAGATGTCGACACTAATAATCATAAACTAATAACACGGGGAGGCACAATGTAACTGTTTTCTTCCTTGTACAGTAATGAGGTGTGTTAATTTTTATAAATGGTGCTTTCCTTACAGGTTTTCTGTGTAAGCCTTGAATTTTACATCAGTTTTGATTCTAATTTTTATTCAAGTTGCCCATCCCACCCCCAACCCAACCCCCGCTGCATTAATGATGAACTCTGAGCTTTTTGACTTTGTTAAGTTAGACTTACTTCTTGGCAATGCTTTCCATATGCTGCCTTTTAGTGTTTTAAACCAGTAAACACCAAGTCATTAAAACTGCAGTTCCTCTAATGGCCACTAGATGTCAACACTAATAACACGGGGCAGCACGATGCAACTGTTTTCTTCCCTGGATAGTAATGAGGTGTTCATTTTTATAAATGGTGCTTTCCTTACAGGTTTTCTGTGTAAGC
>NC_070586.1:7136172-7162363 GCF_027409825.1 Scomber japonicus | reverse complement strand
CTTTGTCTCAGTGTGTGTGTGTGTGTGTGTGTGTGTGTGTGTGTGTGTGCATGTTTTTAGTCTTTCTTATGTGTACATGTGTGTGTTTATGCAGAGTTAATAGATTACAAATTACTAGTTACTCTGTTTAAAGTGTAATAAGTAATGTAACTATTTCAATGCCTTCATCAAAGTAATGTAACTTTTTCATTTGATGTCCTTCCTTCCTTCCTTCTGTCCGTCCTTCCTTCCTTCTGTCCTTCCTTCCTTTCTTCCTTCCTCTCTTCCGTCCGTCCTTCCTTCCTTCCTACCTGGGCCGGATCATTAAAAAGATGGAAGGAAAGAAGGAAGGAAGGAAGTAGGGAAGAAAGGTAGGAAAGAGAGATAGTGAAGGACGGACAGACAGAAGGAAGGGAGAAAGGAAGGAAGGACAGATGGAAGGAAGGACAGAAGGAAGAAAGGAAGGAAGGGCAGAAGGAAGAAAGGAAGGAAGGACAGATGGAAGGAAGGACAGAAGAAAGAAAGGAAGGAAGGACAGAAGGAAGAAAGGAAGGGAGAAAGGAAGAAAGGAAGGAAGGACAGATGGAAGAAAGGAAGGAAGGACAGATGGAAGGAAGGACAGAAGGAAGAAAGGAAGGAAGGACAGATGGAAGGAAGGACAGAAGGAAGAAAGGAAGGAAGGGCAGATGGAAGGAAGGAACGAAGAAAGGAAAAAAGGATGGAAGGAAGTAAAAGAGCTCTGGATGGCAAGTGGGCCAGATCGCACCCCTCGATGGGCCGTATCTGGCCCGCGGGCCGCATGTTTGACGCCCCTGATGTAAGGGTTAAAAGTCTTTGTAATCATCAACATTTTCTTCTTTTTTCAACTTTTTCTCAGTAACTATAACAAATTACAGTTACTTTTATTTTGAAAATGCTACTCCTCATGTTACTCCTCAACACTGCAGGTTTGCTCTGCAGGTGTATTTGTGCATGCATATGTATTTCTATATGTGTGTGTGTGTGTGTGTGTGTTGCTGTTCTGCACACACACACACACACACACACACACACACACACCCGTAGCCCATGCTTTGTACAGCTGCCGACCCCTCAGAGAGGCGTGCTGGGGGGCAGCGTGAGCCTCCAGTGCATCTATCATCACGCTGACAGGGCTGCCGTCCACCACACACTGTTCAAAGTGAGATCTTCAGTATGGCTGCTTAGCAAATAATTGATGGGGTGCTTCCCGCTTTTTAAGGAGAGGAGCGGTTAGACGGCAGGCCAGCGACAAGCACTTTTAATGTGACGCGTGAATCACTCTTTCATGACCCATAAAGCCATCTGGAATAACAGAGCACCCGGCTACCGTTTGGGTCTTTATTCAGAGTTTCAGAGAGTTGCCAGCAGAGTTGCTCTTTTTTTTTAATCTTAAGTGATTATGTCTTATCTTTGGATCCCTGCTTCTTTCATCTTTCTTCTCTTCTCTTTCTCTCTTTCTGGGGTTTCTTGTTATACCTCTGTGAGTGCAGCTACTATGTATGAGTATGCAAAATACCTATAAACACAAATAGAAAAATATCAAGCAGACATTTTATTTTGAAATTTCCACCACTGTACTTTTTATGTTCCAGTCCTGGGTGGGAAATCTCTGACTTCCAGATCTCACAACTTAGCTGTTTAATGTAATTTACTTACTGAGCCTTTTTAACAGCAGATATTTTAACTTGTCATAGCAGGAAAAACATATTAAACACATTTAAAAAGTTTGGGTCTTTATTCAGAGTTTCAGAGAGTTACCAGCAGAGTTGATTATGTCTTATCTTTGGATCCTTGCTTCTTTCATCTATCTTCTCTCTTTCTCTCTATGTGGGGTTTCTTGTTATACCTCTGTGAGTGCAGCTACTTGTTTGTAAAATACCTATTAACACAAATAGAAAAAGATCAAGCAGACATTTTATTTTGAAATTTCCACCACCATCCTTTTTCTATTTTTGAGTATTAACAATATGACTGACTTCCAAATCTTCCACGTTAGCTGTTTAATATAATTTACTTACTTGTGGCCTTATGAGCCTTTTTAACAGCAGACATATTGACTTGTCATAGCAGGAAAAACACATTAAACACATTAAAAAAGGTTCATTTCTATTCAGGTGTCTCTTTAAGTCAAACTCATTTTCATTCAAGGGCCACATACATACCAATTTGATCTAATGTGGGCCAGATCATTGAAAAGATGGAGGGAAGGAAGGAAGGAAGGAGGAAGGAAGGAAGGAAGGAAGAGAAGACAGGAAGAAAGAAGGGAAGGAAGGAAAGGCAGACAAAAGGAAGGAGGGAAGAAAGGTAGGAAGGACAGACAGAAGGAAGGAAAGAAGGAAGGACAGAAGGAGGAAAGGGAGGTAGGACAGGTGGAAGGAAGGAACAAAGTAAGGAAAAAAGGAAGGTAGGAAGGACAGATGGAAAGAAGGAAGGACAGAAGGAAGGATGGAAGGGAGGAAGGACAGGTGGAAGGAAAAAAGGAAGTTAGGAAGGACAGATGGAAAGAAGGAAAGTGGGCCGGATTGCATCCCTCGGCGGGCCGGTTCTGGCCGGGCCGCATGTTTGACACCCCTGCTTTAAGCCGTGACAGTGAGCCTAAATGTAGAATACCCGAGTCCTGAAACTGAAGCAGCTAAATGGAAATAATCTGTCCTGAATTTTATTATTAATGTTTTTTTCTACTGTCACACCTCAAAATGTCTTCAGTGATAAAGGAGTATTGTTCAGTATTGGTATCAGGTTTATGCTCGACTGCTTTCTGGTGCATTATCATTGATATTACTTATTATTTTTTATTGTTATGTGCCTTTATTTTGGTTTATTTAATGCCTAATACCTTGCCATGACACTTCATATAGTATTTCTTAAAGTGGAAATAGGAGGTAAACGCTTCCTTATAGAGTCATCAGGTGGGAGCTCTCCTTGTTAAACCCATGACATAAGCCCTTAAGAGGACTCAATGGTGACACCTGGCATTCAAGGTGTTAAGAAATGTTAAATTAAATAGATTAATAAATAAGTTAATTCATGGTCAGTTAAAAGGGAAAAGTATTTACAGTTAGAAATGTTGCTATTTACAATATTTACATGACATACAGTAAGGAACAAGAAATAATTATTGTTGTGTTTAACCAGAGATTTAATTTCCTTTGAAAGTTTTGAGTTGAACTACTTTAAATGCTTTTATTTTGATAGTGAAAACAGGAAGTAGTGAAGTAACGTGTCAAGATGTCAGCTAAAGGTCTACTGTTTATTTATCATCCTCTGTTAATGTTTGTAAGAAGCAGCAAATATGCAAATGAACGCTGACTTTAACAGTTTCCTCCTTGGAAGAAACTCCAACTACACAACACAAGGTAGCTACATCCTGCTCCTCTTTTACCACTTCCTGTTTACTGATGCTCATCTTGCCTTGCCTAGTTATTGTAATTTCCTTTAATCCAGAGTCAGTTGCTGCTCCACTCTGTAGTTTCTGCCACTGATTCGATATCCTTGGACTCTCAACCCTTTCTCAACCTAATTCTCGTCTTGCTTCACTTTGGTACATTTCTTGCTGGTAGCTGCCAAGTTAGCCACAGAGTTAGCCACCGAGTTAGCAGCCGAGCTAGTAGCCGAGTTAGCCGCCGAGCTAGCAGCCGAGTTAGCAGCCGAGTTAGCCGCCGAGCTAGCAGTCGAGCTATCAGTCGAGTTAGCCGCCGAGCTAGCAGCTGAGTTAGCAGCAGAAAGCTCTCAGACGTAGCGTCCATGTTTCAGGTAGAGGTGGTGACTTTGATTGAGAGGTGACACTTGGTATGGGGCGGGGTTTTACACAACTTTGAAGCCTAATTTCATATATTTGGCGATTTTTTTTAATCATTCAAAGGTGGCAGGGTGGTTAACAACACACTTTCCTGTGGTATGTCAAACTCAGAACTCATATTTATTCTTACTTTATACGGACTTTAAGTTTAACTGTCACCAATGAGGAAATGTAGGGATTTAGGAGTTTTAATGGGTGCCAGGGCTGGCCCAAGCCTCCATGGGGCCCTAAGCAAAATTTGATTTTGGGGCCCTCTATTACTGCCAATAATAATGATTATTGATCATTCACACTCACACCACTATAAACGTATTCTACTTATTCTACTCTGTCATTACGAATACACTTGTAAAACTGAATGTGAAAACTTTTTGTTGTAGTTAGATTGTAATCAACAGTGATTAATGGAAGCAGACACCAGATTTGCAAACTTACAGAAAAATCTTTCAATTAATATTTGGCAAAGTCAGCAACTCCCCCTACTGGCCACACAGAGAATCAATACATAAAACCTCAAAGAGCAGCCCGGCATGTTTTACCCATCTATGGTTTTTAATCTGGAATGGTAGCAAATTCAGCTACAAGAGCAGCCTGGGGTTGATTAACACTTAATATTAAAGTGATATAGTACTAAGTGGGATACTGAATGTCATCTAGGTCAATTAAAAGTAACAAAATAAACTAATCATTTACTGTAAACACAATCTGCTTTATTATTATTATTTTAAATAAACTGCAACACCAAATATACAAAAACAGACAGTATTAAATAAAATAAAAATACAACAACAAATACTTAAATAATGATGAAAATCAACAGGCACCTAAAACAAGGTAACACAAATGGTTGTTAAATAAAATATTAAGTTGAATTAGGTCTGAAAACTATGTAAAAATGTGCAAAATCTTTGGTAAAAATAGGGAGGGAAATACAAAACACACTCCTGTAATTCAAACATTTGACTTTTATATGTAAAAAACACAGCATTGAATAAAATAAACAAAGAAATATCAATCCTGCTGTCCCTCAGTTGCCAGTTTTATGGACTTTTTTGAAAATAATTTGCAGCAAAAGCAATAGACCGCATCTTTACTTTTTGAATATGTGAGCCAGCTCCGCTTGACTTTTTCCCCATTTACTAGGTGTCTGTATGTGTAATGATGGTGGAAGCTTCGGCCATCGTGTCTCTTCGGGAATGTGAATGTGTCCTTTATAGGCAGTGGCCTTCTTAATACCTGTTCAGTCCTTTCTGAGTCCGACAGGAAAGAGGGACACTCAGCTGGGTCCACTGGCGGAGCTGCTGATCCCTGCTGCAAACTGGATGCTGAAGAAGACACATCAATCTCGATGACCAAAGATGAAGGACCTATAGGGAAATTAAAATAATATTTTTGGACAAAATTATTAATCTCAGAATATTCTGCAGTACACTGAGCAATTATAAAGGCTGTTTTGTTGTTAACTTACCAGGTACAGCTGAGGTTGCAGAGAGGACAGTGGTGGATGTAGCAGAGGATAGAGATGGACCTGAGATGAAAAACATATCCCTTGTCATATGATTATATTTTATATTATTACATCTTAATGAGATAATTTGACTAGAAATTAAATATATATGGTCACAGTTTTTCGATTACCTGATTCATCAGCCTGGGCTGCTCCTGAGGAGGTGGATTGCCCCTGGACTGAGTCACTGCCTCCTCCAAAATACTTTAACAGTGCTCCTGGGGAAGTTTCATATAACGTATGAGCATAACAGGGAGTTGATGTAAAAAGAATATATTTACTTACTCACATAAATTACTGCAGCAAACAATTGCAAACAACATACCTCAAACTATAAGTTAACTAAATTAATTCATTAATGCAAAACCATATTGCTAGCAAACGTCACCGCATTTGTAATTAACGTTAGTTATTAAACATTTGCTATCAAACGTTGTTATCAGAAACGTTGTTTTGATGCCAAAAAGCGACCCAGAATAATATATATACACTGAGAATTAACTTTTCAAAGAAACACAAAACCTACAAAATCTAACCTACCCACAAGAGAGGAGTAGTAAGACATTTTGAACTAATGTTAGCTAGCAAACGTATTTGAAACAAAATGTCTACAATAATTAGGGACTTTCCTAATTTCAGGGAACTTTTCAAAATCTCCTTGACACCAAATGTTACATTACCGAGACATACCTTTATCTTGTCGTTTTTTCTCCTCTTCATCTTTCTTCCTTTTTCTCTTTTCTGCCCCTGAGGGGTAAGTCCTTTTTTGCGACATCTTTCACCTGCTCCTAGCTCCTAGATGCTGAGTGCGCACCGCACACGTTACTAGCGGAGGTCAAATGTCAAGCAGCGAGGCAGTAGGAAACTACACTCTGCTTCATATCATGTTAACAGACTCTGTTAACATGATATTGTTGTTGTTTTTTTTTGTACAAGAACGTACATTTGATAATATATGAATCATCATCACGCACACATGGAAAAAAATAATTAATTGCTTTTTTATTTTTTAAGTTAGTTGCTCTTGGGGGCCCCCTAGTGGTCACGGGGCCCTAAGCAGCTGCTTAGTTCGCTTATGTCTTGGGCCGGCCCTGATGGGTGCTATGTGAATTTAAGGGACTGCACCTTTGCCAAGTTAGCTGATGAAAAACAAAATGAGTTGGCAAAGTTTAGTGACTACTTCCAACATACAGAGTCAGAAATCCTGTATTGACAGAACATAGTGAAAAGCAAAGTGTGATATCTGCAAAAGTCTGCTTGTCTTTTCCACTTCCTGTTATTGTCCAGCATGTTTGAATGGCGTCTGGAGCCCACTGCACCTTCCCAGCAGATGGACCGCAAATATGGCCTCTGATTTATCTGGCCACTGATTAACTGTGAGAAAACAACACTCCACCAAATGTGTACGTATGTGTATGTGTGTGGTGGGGGAGGACGCTAATATATTCATGAAAATGTATTCATAAAAAATGATAATTGTGATTGAAACCCCCTCCATGGCTCGGAGGATGAGTCAATAAAAAAGCAGGCGAAATTGACAGGCGCCTGTTATATGGACAGCACTTGTAATAACAGATGGGGGGGCAGAGGGATGGACTGTGCACGGGCGCCTGATTGATCACACCGAAAGTGGGTGAGTGTTAAAATGTTACGCAACAAGCTTTTTTATTTCCTTTCTTTTGCACTGCTTCATCATCACATGAGGAATATTTTGTTGGATCTATTTTTGAGGATGTTTGCGTCTCAGATTTTTAACACTTTCCGTCGTTCTTTGCTGTTTTTTTTTAAAAAGTCTTTTAAGGTTAAAATGAGGTCAGTCTACTTATTATAAGTGGTAAGGTTGTCATGGTTACAGATTACTAGTTACTCTGTTTAAACTGTAATAAGTAATGTAACTATTTTAATGACTTCATCAAAGTAATGTAACTTATTACATTTGATGACTTTCTAAGTTTCTAATCAATGTTTTCATCTGTTAGGCTAAATGTTCCCTCCTTCTGTCCCTCCTTCCTTCCTTCCTTCTGTCCTTCCTTCCTTCCGTCCGTCCTTCCTGCTGTCCTTCCTTCCTTCCTGCTGTCCTTCCTTCCTTTCTGTCCTTCCTTCCCTCCGTCCTTCCTTCTGTCCTTCCATCCTTCCTTCCTTCCTGCTGTCCTTCCATCCTTCCTTCCTTCCTTCCTTCCTTCCTTCCTTCCTTGCTTTCGTCCTTCCTTCCTTCCTTCCTGCTGTCCTTCCTTACTTCCGTCCTTCCTTCCTTCCTTCCTTCCTTCCTTAGTGTTCCCATTAAGCACCAAAATCTAAGTTCAGCTGTTTTTCATTGATACTGACTATAAGTACAACAAAATTTGCTGTGTCGCACCTGAGTATAAAAAAAATAGAAAATAGTAATAAATACACAAACACAGACATGTACACAATCATCCCAATTCAATAAATATATTTCTAAAGCATTTAAAAGCAGTTCAAAAGTAGTTATCCCATTATATGTCCCAAGTGCAAATTACCTGAACATTATTATTACTTTTACTGTATTTCTATTATTTATTTATTATTGTGTTACTTATATGTGCATTATTTATTACTTTAACTTTCATTTATGCCTTTTTATGCAGATTTTTGGTGCTGCAAACAAAATTCCATTGTGTTTTTATATGCAATGACAATAACTATCTATCTGTTTATTGTACATTTGTTCCGATATTTAAGAGTTTGTCTCGACTGTACGAGAGCTTTGACTCACTCAACTCCACACACAAAGTTTAATGCTTTATATAAGGGAGATCATTTCTTATTTGGAAATGTATTCACAAGTTCATGTAGATTTTGGAATATAAAATAAAGTCTGGCATGGAGCTTAATTGGTACTGTAACACAATTTAAGGCCAAATCATGATTTATTTACTAAATATTAAAAGAAATATTGATTTCAAAGAATTAAAAACAGTAATATATGTATTCAGTAACATGTTAAATATTAAAAAATGAGGAAAAACTCTCCTGAGTAAAAATCTCACTCTGCCTTCTCGCTATAAGTAGCAACATCAGCTCAACAGGTAAACATGCTTCATACTCAAAGATGAGTTTTTCTCTCTTTTTTTTCCCTCCACAAACTTTTTTTTTCTTTTCTTCTTTTTTTTTTTTTTTTTTTAAATACTCGTCTGACTTCAGCTCCCCTCGTTTTGTGTGTGTGAGCGTTTAGCGGCGAGTTGGACAAGACTCAGACATAGATGAATGTCAGCCATTATCGCGGGCGGCCATTTGTGCTGGTATTTGACTCACTAATGATCGTCTTCCAGGCGGGGTTTCATCAGCTTCGACACACACACACACACACACACACACACACACACACACACACACACACGCTCAGACTCAAACTCGGGGGCTAATTTGTCTCCCTAGTTTATCATTTCACCGTAACAATCAGCTCGTCCACACATGCACACCCTCCCAGTTTGCCTTTTTAAAGCACTCAGTCAGTATATGTGTTGTGTGAATGGAGTCTGGCAACAGGTTTTGCAGCGTTAGAGGTGCGATATCAGCCCCCCGGTGGATGACTCCTGGCCCGGTCCGACCCCCCCCCCCCCCCCTACCGTTGCCGGGTCGGTGCCAGCCTTGCGTTGTTGGCAGGCCCACCTGGACCGAGCACCTGCCTCTGTCACTGGGACGAGACAGGGTGACGAGAGCTGGGAGAGTAGGAGGGGAGGAGGGTGTTTGTTTGCGTGTGCCGCCTTAAAGGAATAAATCAGCAGCAGCAGAAGTTGATGTTTATGTGAGGAGATAAAACGAGTCTTATCAACCCCAAAAACCACAAAGTGTTTAGGAGGTGTGAGTGTTGCTGCTGCAGAGCCAAAAACAATCTCATTATTTTTGTTTGTGTCCAGTTTGGACGGACAGAGCCAAAAAACAATCCTCCTGTTGTCCTCGAGTCAAGGAAGGAAGTGAGGGAGAAGGAAGGGAGGGAGGAAGAAGGATGGAAGGGAGGAGGAAAGAAGGAAGGAATGAAGGTAGGAGGAAAGAAGGAAGGACGGAGGGGAAGAAGGAAGGAAGGGAGGAAGAAGGAAGGATGGAAGGGAGGGAGGAAGGAAGGAAGGAAGGAAGGGAGGGAAGGAGATGGAAGGAAGAGAGGGAGGATGGGAAGGAGGAAGGGAGGAAGGACGGATGGACGGAGGAAAGAAGGAAGGAATGAAGGTAGGAGGGAAGGAAGGGAGGAAGAAGGAAGGATGGAAGGGAGGAAGATGGAAGGAAAAGAGGGAGGATGGGAAGGAGGGAGGAAGGAAGGGTGGAAAGGAAGGAAAGGAGGGAGGAAGGAAAGGAGGAAGGAAGGGAGGAGGAAGGAAGGGAGGAGGAAGGAAGGAAGATGGAAGGAAAGGAGGGAGGAAAGGAAAGGAGGAAGGAAGGAAAGACGGAAGGAAGGAAGGATGGAGGAAGGAAGGGAGGAAGATGGAAGGAAAGGAAGGAGGATGGGAAGGAGTGAGGGAGGAAGGAAGGACAGACGGAAGGAAGGAAGGGAGGAAAGAAGGAACAGTCAAAACAGATGGGGTCAGTTTATGTGAGGGGATAAATGGGGTCTTACTGTATCAACCCCAAAACCACAAAGTGTTTAGGAGGTGTGAGTGTTGCTGCTGTGGAGACAGAAATAATACTCATTAGTTTTGTTTGTGTCCAGTTTGGACGGACGGAGCCAAAAAAAACCAACAGAAAAGTTAATTAGGTGAAAAACACAAATATGAAATATGATGAAACACACTTTTTGCTACATATTCGTTGCTATAGCGATCAAGATCAGCATGCAATATAACTAGCATACATAGGTAGTTGTTATATAGTATGGCTAGTTATAATAATGTACAGTAGAAACATAAAGCCAGTATATGCTAAAAACTAAACTTCTGTCCTTCTCTCTTTCTTTCTTCCTCCCTCCTTCCTTCTTTCCTCCCTCCGTTCCTTCCTTCTTCCTTCCTTTTCCCTTCCCTCCTTCCTTCTTTCCTCCCTCTGTTCCTTCCTTCTTTCCTTCCTTACCTCCTTCTCTTTATTTCTTCCCTTCTTCCTTCTTTCCTCCCTCCTTTCCTTCCCTCCTTTCCTTCCTTTTCCCTTCCCTCCTTCCTTCCTCTTCCTTCCTTCTTCCTTCCTTCCTCGCTCCCTCGCTCCCTCCGTTCCTTCCTTTCTTCCTTGTTCCTTCCCTCCCCCCTTCCTTCTTTCCACCCTCCCTCCTTTCCTTCCTTCTTTCTCTCTTTCTCTCCTCCCTCTTTCCTTGTTTCCTCCCTCCTTTCCTTCCCTCTTCCTTCCCTCCTTCCTTCCTTTTTCCTTCCTCCTTCCCTCCTTTGTTTCCTTCTTCCTTCCCTACTTCCTTCTTTCCTCCCTCTTTTCCTTCCTTCTTTCCTTCCTTACCTCCTTCTCTCTTTCTTTCCTCCCTCTTTCCTTCTTTCCTCCCTCCGTTCCTTCCTTCTTCCTTCCTTCCTTCTTCCTTCCTTCCTTCTTCCTTCCCTCCCTCCTTCCTTCTTTCCACCCTCCCTCCTTTCCTTCCTTCTTTCTCTCTTTCTTTCCTCCCTCCTTTCCTTCCCTCCCTCTTTCCTCCCTCCGTTCCTTCCTTCTTCTGTCCTTCTCTCTTTCTTTCCTCCTTCCTTCCTTCTTTCCTCCCTCCTTTCCCTCCTTTCCTTCCTTCCTCCCTCCTTCCTCTCTCCTTTCCCTAAAACAGCTGCATTTTTTTAAAAGGGGACTTATCATGAACATTTCCAGATCTATATTTTAATTCTGGGTCTTTATTAGAATATATTAGCATTATTTACACTTCAAGCTACTCCTTATTTATCTTATACTGACCCTTTATGCAGCTCCTCAGTTCAGCCTCTCTCTGAAACAAGCCGTTTTAGCTCCTGGCAGTAGCTGCTCTATTAGTATTACAGCAGTAAACTATAGAAAATACATTTAGTGTCTGGTTATTGTGAAGTCTTTGAGTAGTTTAAACTCCAGCTGGTTCTTAATGAAGGCAATAACAAGAGTTTACAGCTTGTTTCTGATTGGTAGCTGTGACGTAAATCACTGGGTTTCTATGTGTGTGAGCAGAAAACACTGACGGAGAGATGAGAGGAGAGAGAGAGAGAGAGAGAGAAGAGACGAGTTGGCAGAGATGTCTGAGCCCTTCAATAAGGTCAGCTCGGTCGCCCCACTCCAAAATATATCAGAGAGAGAGAGAGAGACAGAGAGAGAGGGAGAGAGAGTGTGTGTGTGAGAGAGAGTGTGTGTGTGTGTGTGAGAGAGAGAGAGTGTGTGAGAGAGAGAGTGTGTGAGAGAGAGAGAGAGAGAGAGAGAGAGTGTGTGAGACAGAGAGAAAGAGAGAGAGTGTGTGTGAGACAGAGAGAAAGAGAGAGAGTGTGTGTGAGAGAGAGTGTGTGTGAGAGTGAGAGAGTGTGTGTGTGAGAGAGAGAGAGAGAGAGAGAGAGAATGAGTGTGTGAGAGTGAGTGTGTGTCAGAGAGAGAGTGTGGGTGTGAGAGAAAGAGAGAGAGAGTGAGTGAAAGAGAGTGTGTGAGAGAGAGAGTGTGTGAGAGAGAGAGGAGAGAGTGTGTGTGAGAGAGAGTGTGTGTGAGAGTGAGAGAGTGTGTGTGAGAGAGAGAGAGAGAGAGAGAGAGTGTGTGAGACAGAGAGAAAGAGAGAGAGTGTGTGTGAGACAGAGAGAAAGAGAGAGAGTGTGTGTGAGAGAGAGTGTGTGTGAGAGTGAGAGAGTGTGTGTGAGAGAGAGAGAGAGAGAGAGAGAGAGAGTGTGAGAGAGAGAGAGAGAGAGAGAGAGAGTGTGTGAGACAGAGAGAAAGAGAGAGAGAGTGTGTGAGAGAGTGTGTGAAAGAGAGAGGGAGAGAGAGAGAGAGAGAGAGAGTGTGTGTGAGAGCCCTTCCTTCCTCGCTCCTTTCTTTCCTTCTTCCCTTCTTTCCTTTCCTTCCTTCTTCCTCCCTTCCATCCTTCTATCTTCCTCCCTTCCTTCCTTTCTTTCTTTTCTCCCTCCCTCCTTTCCTTCCTTCCCTCCTTTCCTTACTCCCTCCCTTCTTCCTCTCTTCCTCATACCTCCCTTCCTTCCTCCTTCCTTCCCTTCCTCCCTTCTTTTCTTTTCCTTCTTCCTCCCTTCCATCCTTCCTTCTTCCTCCCTTCCTTCCTCCTTGACTTGAGGACAACAGGAGGATTAAATAGTTTTATTTCTTCTTCTTCTTTCAGACAACTACAAGAGATTTTTGGTCGTTGTTCCAAATGCAGCACCTCGTTTACCTTTAGTCACAGGTACGTCTGACACTCGACGGTATCGTGATGAACGTGGCGTCAGTTTTCCTCCCCAGCTCTCACTCCCAGCATCCAGATGGAAAATTATCCGAAGCAGCATTTTGGATCCATCATTGCTTCTCAAAAACTTGCCAATGAAGCAAATCATAAAACTCAAACTTTCTGACGAGAACTGTCAATGGAACAAAAGTCATAAAATATGTTAAAGCCAGAGACAGAGAGACAGGTGATGGAAAAACCTTGAGAGCAAGTGGAGAAACATACTGATACTAGGTAATGAAATTGATCGATTGGGTATCAAACTGATGTGAATCATATGCGTTGGCCGTCGCAGTCACCACATCTCAAATCAAATGAACACTTATGGGACATTTTGGATCCGTCTGTCTCCACCTCTGCACCTCCAGCTGCTAAAAACACTATATGAAGGAATATCTTTTGGAAAAATGTCGTTCATCCCCCGTGTTGTAGTCTTAAAACTTTCCGAAATCTTTGCCAAGGAGCGCGCTGAAGCTTCTCTGGAGGTTTATGAAGGAATAATACCTTTAAAATACACTTTAACTTGGGTTTAAGCTTAATATCTTATCCATCTGTGCGTGAGACATAGACTGTATAAAAGAAATGGACGTAACATCAGTGACGTCACCCATTGGTTTGTGGACTGCTGCTCGGAAGCCATCTTGAAAATTTCAGGTGCATGCTGGGAAAAATAAAAACACGGATTCTACTTATATGGACATGAGGCGGAGCGGGGAGGTTGCTATGGTTGCGAGGGCTGGATCTTGAGGACATTGGTCAGTCAACCTGTCAATCAGGACGTAGCCACGCCCTAATGCATACCCTGCTTTTTTTTTAACTCCTGTTGTCCTCAGGTCAAGGAAGGACAAGAGGAAGGAAGGAAAGGAATAAGGAGGATTAGAGGAAGGAAGTAAGGAGAGAAGGAAGGGAGGGAGGAAGGAAGGAAGGAAGGAAAGGAGTAATAAGGGAGGGAGGAAAGGACGAGGGAAGGAAGGAGGGAGGAAAGGATGAAGGAGGGAAGGAAGGAAAGGAGTAAGGAGGGAGGGAGGAAAGGATGAAAGAAGGAAGGAGGGAAGGAAGGAAAGGAGTAAGGACAAAAAGAGGAAGGAATTTAGGAGAGAAGGAAGGGAGGAAGGAAAGAAGGAAGGAAGCAAGCAAGGAAGGATGGATGGAGGAGGGAGCAAAGAAAGGGGAAGAGGGGAAGAAGGAAGGAAAGAAGTAACAGTCAAAAGAGAGATGGGGTCAATTTGACCCGGGAGGACGACAGGAGGGTTAAACTACACTTTAACTTGGTTTCTTTTAACAGTCTTTATCAGTATTTGTGGTCTAATTACTCACTGATGTGTTCTTACTACTTGCTTTACATCTGTTTTATGTGCTGCACACACACACACACACTCGATGAGGCGCTCCAACATAACGGAGACACATGAACAAATATGAATATTTAATATTTAAGTGTTTGATATTAATTATTCATAAAAGCCGGCACTTTGCAAATGGATTAAATTAATTATGTTGATAGAATTAGACTAGATTTGGAGGTTAATATAATAATGTTTGTATTATATTTACTGTAATGGATTCAGAGCCATCTCCTATTAATTGGATTGATGACAGTTCAAAGCCGCGGGGGTCATTGGCGCACCGTCGAGGGGCTTTACATTAGTCAAGTGCGGGTGAAGTGTGTGCACGACTTTTTAAAGAAGACGAGATGCCAAATTAAGTCTCCTTCTTCACTGCAGTTCAAAAGCTCGACACTCTGAATTAAAGGATGGAGCTTAATCATTGTCCAAAAACATACAGAGAGTGAGAGAGGGAGGCGGAGTACAAATTTACCCTTTGTTAATATTAAGTGTCAGATATCCAATTTAATCAATTATGTTAAAAAGCTAGGGGGAGAAAGAAGGGAGGGAGGAAAGGAGGAAGGAAGGAAAGGAAAGAAGGAAGGGAGGAAGGAAGGGAGGAAGGAAAGGAAAGAAGGAAGGAGGGAGGGAGGGAGTAAGGAAGAAGGAAAGAAAGGAGGGAAAGAGGAAGGAGGAAGGAAAGGAGGGAGGGAGGGAGGGAGGGAGGAAGGAAGGAAGGAAAGAAAGAAGGAAGGGAGGAAAGAGAAGGAGACAGGGAGGAAGGACAGATGGAAGGAAGGAAGGAAGGAGGAAAGAAGGAAGCGAGGAAGGAAAGGAAAGAAGGAAGGAGGGAGGGAGTAAGGAAGAAGGAAGGAAAGGAGGGAGGGAGGAAGGAAGGAAAGAAAGAAGGGAGGGAGGAAAGAGAAGGAGAGAGGGAGGAAGGACAGATGGAAAGAAGGAAGGAGAGAGGAAAGAAGGAAGGGAGGAAAGAGAGGAAGGAAAGAAAGAAAGAGAGAAGGAGGTAGGAACAATAAAAAAGACAGTGCTTTCATTTTAAACCTCATATTTCCTTTAAATCTGTCTATCATTTTTAATCATTTTTGCACATTTCTACTTTCACTTTAGCCTTTTAATAGCTTTTCACATCGGTTGTTTCATTCTATTTTATACATTCAACATTTATTTGACTACTTATTACTTGTTTTCTAGTATTTATCTGTATAAAACTTTCCCTTTTGGACATTCCTTGTTTCCCTTTTTTTTGCATTACTGCATTTACCTCTAAATTGAGCTAATTGATAAAAACAGATAAAAGCACCAGCGATCAGCAGCAGCTTCAATCCATAAAAAGAAATCCCACCATCCTCATCAGTCAAACTCTAGTTGCAAGTGTTCCTCTCCCTCCACATCCAGCATCCAGCATCCAACCCCCCCCCCCCCCCCCCCATCCTCTGCCAACACACTTTCACTTCCTGTCAGGGCCACTGCTTGTTGACCTTTGACCTCTTGGGACTACTGGTCAATAAAAAGGAAACAGTGCTTTAATTTTAAACCTCGTATTTCCTTTAAATCTGTGCCATTGGCCTTTTAATAGCTTTGCACATCGGATGTTTCCTTTAAGTTTGTACATTTAACATTTATTTAACTACTTTACTTTTTTTCTAGTATAAAAATGTATAAAACTCTTTCTTTTTGCATTGCACGAAGAAAGGAAGTGAACTTACATTGTCTTGAAATCTTCCCGTAGAGCTTTACCCCCTTTTATTAAATATGGTGGCAGTTTTCTTGTTTATTATTATTTAAAAAAAAGACAGAAATAAAGCCAGTAATGTCACTTAGAGTTGCTTTTTCAGTGCCTTTCTTCCCCTGACAACTGCATACATCAATGACTCCTTCAGTTTTAAACATTTACCTCTAAATTGAGCAAAATGAAAAAACACCAGCAGCTTCAATCCATAAAAAGAAAACCCACCATCCTCATCAGTCAAACTCTAGTAGTTGCAAGTGTTCCTCTCCCTTCACATCCAGCATCCAACATCCAACCCCCCCCCCCCCCCTCCACTCCACCCCACCACTCCCCCCCTTTCCTGCCAACACACTTCCTCGCCTTTTAAAAATCATATTACATTTAGCTGAGGCTCGCATATAAATTTTCTCCGCGTCTCATCAGGGCCCCCGCGCTCAGTATGGCCTCTCCTCTGACTGATATTGGCTCATCATACTTAATCTAGGGTGAAATTTCCTAGTCTGTGCTAAATGACTTGCAGCCTTCACGAGAGAGGAGATATTTATTTTTCTCAGGGCTAATGACCTGTCCCCCGGACCCACCCACTGATGGTTATTTACTAGGGCCCAGATGCTTGGGCTCAAAATGAGTGGTAATGTCAGCGGGCGCCATCCTTCATCGGGCCGCCCCTGATTGAATCCGAGTGATCCCATTGACATTGACTCTGTGACTTTTAAGGCCATTACCTTCCACCGCCCACGATGATCACCTCATCATCGCTTCCCGAGCTGACAGCTGATTAGCAACAAATTACTGACAGGAGAAGGCTCTGACACCGGGTGCAAGAGGTTGGTGTGTATATCTGTGTGTGTGTGTGTGTGTGTGGAGGAAGAGGAAGGGGGGGGGGGTTGCCAAGGAGTCAGCAGCAGCCGCCTCCTCCTCCTTTCACACACACACACACTCACACACACACACACACATGCACACAGTGTCAGACACCCCGCCTATACTCAAAGTAATAGCCGTGTCTATGATGCAGCGGTGCCCTCGCAGCTAAGCTCATGGTAATGTAATAAGTGTGGAGGGGAGAGAAGAGAAGAAGAAGAGGAAGAAAAAAAAAAAAGAACGAGGGACACACAAGCAGCTGCTCCTCATTGGTGGAGAGAGGGTTCGCACATTTACATTTCTGTGGAGCTCTGTCTGGGTGTTTTTATATCTTTATTGTGATTGTGATTGATCCGTAAAGAGAGACTGAAGAGGGAGAAGTAAAAGTTCATCACAGAAGTTCTTTAATACTCCTGTTGTTTCTTAGAGTCAAGGAAGGGAGGGAGGAAGGGAGGAAAGGAAGGAAGGAAGAAGGAAGGAAAGGAGGGAGCAAGGAAAGGAGGGAGGAAAGAAAGAGAGAGAGAAGGAGGGAGGGAGGAAGGACAGATGGAAGGAAGGGAGGGAGGGAGGAAGGAAAGGAGGGAGGAAAGAGGAAGGAAGGAAGGGAGGAAGATGGGGGGGAGAAAGAGAGAAGGAAGGAAAGAAGGAGGAAGGGAGGAAGGAAGGAGAGAAGGAACAGTTCAAACAGATGTGGCCAATTTGACCAAAAATGTCTAAGTGGTGTAACCATAAAAACTTTGTACCAAATAATTCAACTTGCTTAAAAACAGTAAATAGTCAATAAAACAGCATATCAACTAGTTTGGCATGATCTTACATTATAACTTTTATATTAAATAAAGCTAATGGAATACTATTGTTCTAAATATTACATTTAATCTGGGTAACCATGGAGATCAGGAAACATGTAGGAAGGAAAGGCGGAAGGAAGGGAGAAAGAAGGAACGAAAGGAGGGAGGGAGGAAGGATGGAAGGGAGGAAGGAAGGAAGGAGGAAGGGAGGAAAGGGAGGAAAGGAAGGAAGGAATGGAGGAAGAAAGGGAGGAAAGGAAGGAAGGAAGGAAAGAAGGGAGGAAGGAAGGAAGGAAGGAAAGACAGGCAAAAAGGAAGGAGGGTAGAAAGGACAGACGGAAGAAAGGGAGAAAGAAAGGAAGGGAGGAAGGAAGAACAGAAGTAAGAAAGGTATGAAGGACAGATGGAAGGAAGGAAGGAACGAAGAAAGGAAAAAGGGAAGGTAGAGAGGAAGGACAGAAGGAAGAAGGGGAGGAAGGAAGGAAGGACAGAAGGAAGGGAGGAAGGAACGAAGAAAGGAAAAGGGGAAGGTAGAGAGGAAGGACAGAAGGAAGAAGGGGAGGAAGGAAGGAAGGAAGGAAGGAAGGAAGGAAGGAAGGAAAGACAGGCAAAAAGGAAGGAGGGAAGAAAGGACAGACGGAAGAAAGGAAAAGGGGAAGGTAGAGAGGAAGGACAGAAGGAAGGAAGGAAGGACAGAAGAAAGAAAAGGAGGAAAGAAGGAAGGAACGAAGAAAGGAAAAGGGGAAGGAAGAGAGGAAGGACAGAAGGAAGGAAGGAAGGACAGAAGAAAGAAAAGGAGGAAGGAAGGAAGGACAGAAGGAAGAAAGGGAGGAAAGAAGGAAGGAACGAAGGAAGGGAGGAAGGAACGAAGAAAGGAGAAAGGGGAAGGTAGAGAGGAAGGACAGAAGGAAGAAAGGGAGGAAGGAAGGAAGGACAGAAGGAAGAAAGGGAGGAAGGAAGGAAGGAAGGACAGAAGGAAGGAAGGAAGGACAGAAGGAAGGAATGCCAAAGTGAATATATATATGTGGTTGAATTTTTAGGGGAAACGAGATGAAGCTGATGAATATTAGGAGTCGGTCGTATTTATGCGTCGCTGTAAAACTTGTTTAAGTCTAAACGAGGATAATTGGAAAGTCGTAAAACTTGATGAGTATCCATAACGTGGTGAGTACAGTTAGACGTGACATTGAACAGTGAAGCAGGTTTATGATCCTCTGCTCCGACACTATTTCTCTTTGTTGACTCGTTTCTTTAACGTCGACTCATAAAACCTTCAGGAAATGTTTTTAATCAACACGTCCTCATAATTAAACCAGCACCCAAAGGAGCTTTTTTTTAAAGGACAACCCAAAATACCAGTGGTTTAAAGTTACGGAACCTTCGTCGTCATGGCAACAGTAAAGAGTCTCTTACAGCTAAGTCCATTTTTTTTGCTTTTATCATGTTTCTTGAATTAGTTTTTCTTCCTTCCTTCCTTCCTTGCTTCCTTCATGCCTTCCTTCCTTCCTTCCTTTCTTCCTTCCTTCCTTCCTGCCTTCCTTCTTTCCTTCCTCCATCCCTTCCTTCCTTCTTTCCTTTCCTTTCCTCCCTTCCTTCCTACCTTCCTCCATCCTTTCCTTACTTCTTCCTTCTTTCCTTTCCTTCCTCCCTTCCTTCCTTCCTTCTTTCCTTCCTCCATCCCTTTTTCCTTCTTTCCTTCCTCCATCCCTTCCTTCCTTCTTTCCTTTCCTTTCCTCCCTTCCTTCCTACCTTCCTCCATCCTTTCCTTACTTCTTCCTTCTTTCCTTTCCTTCCTCCTTCCTTCCTTCCTTCTTTCCTTCCTCCATCCCTTTTTCCTTCTTTCCTTCCTCCATCCCTTCCTTCCTTCTTTCCTTTCCTTCCTCCCTTCCTCCCTCCTTTCCTTACTTCTTCCTTCCTTCCTTCCTTCCTTCCTTTCTTCCTTCTTTCCTTCCTCCATCCCTTCCTTCCTTCTTTCCTTTCCTCCCTTCCTTCCTTCCTTCCTTCCTTCCTCCCTCTTTTCTTTTCTCCCTCCCTCCCTCCTACTTTCCCCCTTTCCTTTCCTTCCTTCTTTCCTTCCTCCATCGCTTCCTTCCTTCTTACACCACGCAGTTATTATTTATGTATCTTCAGCTGGTCAGTTGTCTCATATGTGACATCACTGCCCCCCCCCCTCCCTCCCCGATGCCCCCCCGATGCCCCCTTTCAGGTGATCCACCTGTGTCAGGATCTCTCAGCGTCTGGACGTATGTGAGACTTTTCTGCTACTGTAATTGCAGGAAAGAGTTAACCCCCCCCCCCATGAGACGAAAGTGGAAACCATTTCACCCCCCCGCCCCACCACCCCTCACCCACTCCCTCTCCCCTCCGGCGCTTCTGGGACTTTCTAACTTCTTTAAGAACTCACAGCCGTCAACTCCAGCATCTCACTGCGGTCCCCAGACCAGAAGCAAAGCACCTACGAGAGCCTCGGATACTTCCCAATGACTCCATCCATGACTCCTGGCATACAGGGGCCTATGTGTAATTAAAAGGGGGGGGGGGGGGGGCTTTAAATTGTCCCCACACATTAAAAATGGATCCTGTTGGCAGCAAATGGAGCATCTCCCTGCTCATCTGCCGCCATCTTGTCTGGTCCTCAAGGGCTGCGGGCCCAGACAGATGCTCCTCCAGGAGGCGAGGGAGGATTGTTTGAGCCTCGGGAGGAAGTGGATGTCTGCGACCGGCTGGAGTCTCTCTCTCTTTCTTTTTTTTTTTTTTTTTGGAGGATCCTTCGGGGCATTAAATCAGAATATTGTTGCTGGAAGATGAAAACAGCAGTCGTGACAGGTTTGCACCAAAACAGAAACTTTGCCTTTAAAACATTTATTTTGTCTCTACTTTGGTAGACGGCTCCAGAGAGAGAGAGAGAGAGAGAGAGAGAGAGAGAGAGAGAGAGAGAGAGAGAGAGAGAGAGAGAGAGAGAGAGGGAGAGAGAGAGAGAGAGAGAGAGAGAGAGAGAGAGAGAGAGAGAGATGGATAGAGAGAGAGAGGGGGAGAGGGAGAGAGAAAGAGAGAGAGAGAGAGAGAGAGAGAGAGAGAGAGAGAGAGAGAGACTTTACATGTGAGATGGAAAAGAAGTAGAATAGAATAAACTGCATAACATAAACAGATAAAAACACTTTCTTTCATTTCTTTTTTTTTTTAAACATCTGTTTATTACATTTTTTTAGTTTTACAGAGAACAATACAGAACAAGAAGGCACATATAAGTAATTATAATAGCAATAATAATGATAATCAAACAGAAATACAGTAGATAGAAATAAATACAATTAACTGTGAGAAAAAAATTAAAAATAAATAAAAATTAAAAATAAAAATTAAAAATAATAATACATAAATAAAAATTAAAAAAAAATACATAAATAAATAGAATTAAAAATAATAATACATAAATAAAAAAATAAAAAAATAATAATACATAAATAAATAAAATGTAAAAAATAATAATACATAAATAAATAGAATTAAAAAATAATACATCAATAAATACAATTTTAAAAATAATAATACATCAATAAATACAATTAACAACAACCAAAAAAAAGATAGTAAAAGTAAAATAAAACAAAAAACATAAAAATAATAACAAACACTTGCTTTATCATAATTTTGCTCTCTGTAACATTTGAGGAACGCAAAACCTCCTTTATGTGCTGAAAATGTGTTTATTTCGTATTTTATTGATAACAGCACCAGACTGTCCTGTTAGAAAAGTGACAGAAGTTAACTTATAAAAACTTCATTAATCAATAAATCCTCAATAAAACACTATATCAACTAGTTTGGCATGATCTTAAATGAAGTAATTATTAGTATAAGTCCACTTAAATACACTGTTGGTGGATAAAAATATTTAATATTTATCTTTTTTTTTGTGGTTACACCATTTGACATTTTCAGAAGCATTCAGTCTACATTTTAACAAACCTGATGCTGCTTTTAAAACTATTTTAAAATATATTTTTCATGTCCAAAATAAGTAATTTGAACAATATATTTAACATTCATCAAGAAAATAAGGTTTGATAGCGTAGTTTAAATAGTTTAACTGGGTTTTATCTATCAAATCCAAATCTCAGAAATTAAGTAAATCGATAAAAAGCTGCAATAATAAAAAAAAACAGCTTTGATCGCTAAAACAACGTTCAAACATAAAACAATTACACATTAAAAGAACAAATAACTAAAGCTAGCAAGAAAACACACATGGGATTAAAAGATATGTTTGAATAAAGTCTTCTGTGAAAGATAAATGAGTAACTGTAACATACGGAGGAATGAAATCACATGCTCAGTAATTCAGGCCTGAAAACAGTTATTTATTTATTTATTTGAGGAGCTAAAAATCTTCCCTACATCCTGCAGAGTGATACGGTATTCTTTGCCAAACAAACAAACTCAAAATAAACTTTCTACCACACACAACCCACAATCACTCAAAAGTAGAATTTGCTCCACTTCGCTCAAACAATTAGTGTTCGGATGAAAAGCTGAGATCTGAGAGACAAATGTCACAAAATATTTTTGTTGGTTTTATATCATTTGAAATTAAATTTGCACCATTTTTTACCAAAAGACTGAATGCTCCTGAAAATGTCAAATGGTGTAACCACAAAAGAATGATAAATATTAAATATTTTATCCACCTACAGTGTATTTAAGTGGACCCCTTTTCCTTTCTTCTGTCCGTCCTTCCTTCCTTCATTCCTCCCTTTCTTCCTTCTGTCCTTCCTCTCTACCTTCCTCTTTTCCTTTCTTCGTTCCTTCCTTCCTTCCTTCCTTCCGTCTGCCCTTCATACCTTTCTTACTTCTGTTCTTCCTTCCTCCCTTTCTTCAGTCTGTCCTTTCTTCCCTCCCTTCCATCCTTCCCTCACTCCTACCTTCCTTAGTCCCTTCTTCCTCCCTCCTTCCTACCTTCCTCCCTTCCTTTCTTCCTTCCCTCCTACCTCCCTTCCTCCATCCCTCCTTCCTTCCTCCCTCCCTCCTTTCCTTCCTTCTTTCTCCCTTCCTTCTGCCTTTCCTTCCTAAATGTTTCCTGGTCTCCATGGTTACCCAGATTAAATGTAATATTTAGAACAATAGTATTCCATTGGCTTTATTTAATATAAAAGTTATAATGTAAGATCATGCCAAACTAGTTGATATGCTGTTTTATTGACTATTTACTGTTTTTAAGCAACGTTGAATTATTTGGTACAAAGTTTTTTATGGTTACACCACTTAGACATTTTTACCATAATCCTCTAATATATTCTCTCTAAATGGATTAAAAGCAGAAATTTGATGCTGGGTCCACAAAAAAGGATGTGTGCAAGTTATTCATACGTTTATTTTCACATTTTAACCCTTTAAATTTAAACTAAACCACATGGACCCATAGAAACTGTCATTAACCCATACGGGGATTTTTACTCCATTGGACGACTCTACAGGCATTTTAGATGTTTTCACTTCAGCTTTTCCTTCATACACTTCTATAATATACTTAAACTGTGTGTGTGTGTGTGTGTGTGTGTGTGTGTGTGTGTGTGTGTGTGTGTGTGTGTGTGTGTGTGTGTGTGGAGCCATACATCATCCTCTGCATTACAGTGTCTCTCTGTTTGTCTGCTCGCTCCCTTCGACTCCGACTGCTGCAGCTCAGCTCTGTGGTGAAGGGCTCAGACCCCTGAGAATGTCAGGGTGGTGAACCCTCCTGGTGCCCTCGAGTCAAGGAAGGAAGGGAGGAAGAAGGAGGGAGGAAGGGAGGAAAGGAAGGAAAGGAGGGAGGGAGGGAGGGAGGGATGAAGGAAGGAAAGGAGGGAGGAAGGGAGGAAGAAGGAACGAGAGGAGGGAGGGAGGGAGGACAGATGCAAGGAAGGGATGAAGAAGGAAGGAGGAAGGAAATAAGGGAGGAAGGTAGGGGGGAGGAAAGAGGAAAGAAAGACAAGGAGGTAAGGAGGAAGGAAGGAAGCAAGGAAGGAAAGGAGGGAGGGAGGAAGAAAAGAGGATGAAGAAAAGAGGATGGAGGAAGGGATGAAGGAAGGGAGGAAAGACAGGCAGGAAAGAAAGAGACAAGGAGGGAGGAAAGAAGGAAGGAAAGGAGGGAGGGAGGTAGGAAGGAAAGGAGGGAAGGAAGAAAGGGGGGATGGAGGAAGGAAAGAAGGGAGGGAGGAAGGTAGAGGGAAGGAAAGAAAGAGAGACAAGGGAGGAAGGAAGGAAGGACAGATGGAAGGAAGGAAGGAAGGAAGGGAGGAAAGAAGGAACAGTCAAACCCGGGAAGACGACACAAAGGTTAAGACAGTGACGGAGCCTCTCTCCCCTCTGGTGGATTGGGTCACTTTGACTCGTCTCTCACTTAGCTTGACTCACCCCCCCCCCCCCCTCTCTCACTTAGCCCCCCTCCCCCCCTCCCCAATCTCCCTGTCTGCCTGTCAGGATTTCAGATGACAGCGTGGCCCACCGAAGGGGACCTCCGACTCTCCCGGTGAAGCTCCATTTGCTGCCCCTCCTCCCCAAAACCCACCAGCTGTATATCAACCCCGCCGCTGCTGCTGCTGCTGCTGCTGCTGCTGTTGTCACGGCGAGAAGACGCCCGGCAACCAGGCAAGGCCTCTATACCATAAAACATCAAAAGCATCCGCTGCAATGAAAAACACAAGTGAGGGGTGGGAGGAGGAGGAGGTGGAGGAAGGGGAGGGGGGAGCTTGTCAATCTTTTACAACCCGTCTTCTAAGTGACTGTATAGCCGCCGCCGCCATCGCTGCTGCACTGAGCTCCGACGCCATTCATTCATCTTTCACGCTGCGCAGTCAGTCGGAGATGCTAAATGTGCCGCCGAGCATGTCCGACACGTCTGAGTTAGCGTATATAATGCTGCACATAACGGAGCTGTCGGCTAAAAAGTTTTATGATATGGAAATATGTGTAAAGAGCCTCAGTGATGAATAAACATGAACACAAGGTTACAGTGAGCTTTGTTGCAGAGACTCACGCTAATGTTTGAGTGACATCATCTTATATTTTAATAAATGAAAGAAATCTTTAAATAATCCATAATTAACCTTTGACCTTACTGCAAACCAACAGTGTATAATCTAGAGCAGCGGTGTCAAACATGAGGCCCGTGAGCCAGAACTGGCCCGTCGGGGAGTCCAATCTGGCCCGCTTTGCTTCCTGTCATCTCTTCCTTCCTTCCTTCCTTCCTTCCATCTTTCCTTTCTTTCTGTTTTTCTTTCCTCCCTTTTTTCTCTTCCTTCCTTCCTTCCTTCCTTCCTTTCTTCCTTCCATCTGTCCTTCCTTCCTTCGCCTTCTGGTCGATGTACTCGATGTCGATGGACAGGAGGAAGGAAGGAATGGAGTAAGGAGGAAAAGAGGAAGGAAGTAAGGAGAGGATGAAGGGAAGGAGTAAGGAGGGAGGGAAGGAAAGAAGGAGGGAAAGAGTAAGGAGGGAGGGAAGGAAAGAAGGAAGGAAGGAAGAAAGGAAGGAGGGAAGGAAAGGAGTAAGGACGAAAAGAGGAAGGAATTTAGGAGAGAAGGGAGAGAAGGAAAGGAGGAAGGAGAGGGGGAAAGAAAGGAGGAAGGAAGGAAGGAAGGGAGGAAGTAGGGAGGAAGGAAGGAAAGAAGCAAGGAAAGATGTAAGGAGGAGGGAGCAAAGAAAGAAAGAGGGAAGAAGGAAGGAAAGAAGGAACAGTCAAAAGAGAGACGGGGTCAATTTGACCCGGGAGGACGACAGGAAGGTTAAACATCAACACTTCAGCTTTTAACCCTAAAACAGACGAAAAAAAAAAAGTCAAGTCTTTCTTTCTTTGAAGTTAAAATATCTTTACGATGGAGGTCTTACAAGTCAACCACACACACACATACACACACACACACACACACACACACACACCACCCCCACCCACAGAGATGAATCCTGTATGCATTATGTCCAGACTGACACGTCAAGAGGCCCTAGATTAACTGCCCCCCCTCCCTCCTCCCCCCTTCCCTCCTCCTCCACCACCAACGCTGCAGCCGCCGCCGCCGCCACCGCCACCGCCCCCCGCCCCTCCAGACTTCCCTTTTATCCTCCTCTCTCCGTTCCAGGGGCCACGCTCGCTCATTTACATAAACAGATAATCCTTGATAAAAATTTCCATTAGACAAAGGTGAAATGGATCAATTTCTGCTGCCAAGATAAATCTCACGTTTTACACCGACAGGGTCGTTACACCGGCCACATTTCAGGAATAATGTATTTAAAAAGTCCGCCGATAGCGCCCATTTCCCGCTTTCCAATTACCTTTAAGAAAAGCTTATTCTGTGGACAATAAAGCACATTACAGCACAATATGATACAGTCCATAAAGATCAGCGTGTTTGATGAGAGGTTAGCGAAAGCTCAGCATATTTCGGGAGGAGGGGGGGGTTTGAAGAGGGGTGGGGGGGATGTCACAACCCCGTGGTTATCGCTGACACCTCGCTGTGCTCGCCATGCAAATGTCCTATTACGCCCAGGTCCAAATAGATTAAGAGGCCTGTTCGGAAATAAACAGTTTTTTTCCCTCCTTTTTTTTCCTCCCCCTCTCTCTCTCTTTCTGCAGTGAAGGTGGGAGAAAGAGAAGAAGAAGAAGAGATTGGGGGGGGAGGGGGAGGGGGGGGTAGCAGAGGGGGGGGTGGTTGAGGTGGATTGACAGGACAGGCGGGGTGATGCCACCGGTCCAGGGCAATGAGACAACGGAAAAACTCATTAGTTCGCTTCCACCCCAATTCGTCGCTTTGCCTTTAACCTTGAGACATCCAACCCCCCCCCCCCCCCCAATCCACCATCCACCCCCCCCCCTCCTCCCCAC
>NC_070586.1:7129083-7135672 GCF_027409825.1 Scomber japonicus | reverse complement strand
AAATAAATAGAATGAACAACAACCAAAAAAAAAGATAGTAAAAGTAAAATAAACAAAACCATAAAAATAAAAACAAACACTTGCTTTATCATAATTTTGCTCTCTGTAACATTTGAGGAACGCAAAACCTCCTTTATGTGCTGAAATATGTTTATTTTGTATTTTATTGATAACAGCACCAGACTGTCCTGTTTAGAAAAGTGACAGAAGTTAACTTATAAAACTTCATTAATTAATAAATTCTCAATAAAACACCATATCAACTAGTTTGGCATGATCTTAAATGAAGTAATTATTAGTATAAGTCCACTTAAATACACTGTAGGTGGATTAAAATATTGTAATAGTTTATCTTTTTTTGTGGTTACACCATTTGACATTTTCAGAAGCATTCAGTCTACATTTTAACAAACCTGATGCTGCTTTTAAAACTCTTTTAAAATATATGTTTCATGTCCAAAATAAGTAATTTGAACAATATATTTAACATTCAGTCAAGAAAATAAGGTTTGATAGCGTAGTTTAAATAGTTTAACTGGGTTTTTATCTATCAAATCCAAATCTCAGAAATTAAGTAAATCGATAAAAAGCTACGATAATAAAAAAAAAACAGCTTTGAATGCTAAAACAACGTTCAAATATAAAACAATTACACATTAACCCTTAAACAGGCCTTACTAGTTATGTCATTTGCACCTCAAGTAAGGAAGGAAGGAAGGAAGGAAGGAAGGAAGGAAGGTAGGAAGGAAGGGAAGGAGGAAGAAGGAAAGAAAGGGAGAAGAAGGAAGAAAGGAAGGAGGGAGGAAGGAAGGAAGGAAGGTAGGAAGGAAGGAGGGAAGAAGGAAGGAAAGGAGGGAGGAAGGGAAGGAAGGAAGGGAGAAGAAGGAAGGAAAGGAAGGAGGGAGGAAGAAGGAAGGAAAGGAGGGAGGAAGGAAGGAAGGAGGGAGGAAGGGAGGAAGAAAGGAAGGAAGGAAGGAAGGAAGAAAGGAAGACAGATGAAGGAAGGAAGAAAGGACAGAAGGAGGGAACATTTACCCTAACAGCTGAACTTAGATCTAAGGAAGGAAGGAAGGAAGGACAGATAAAGGAAGGAAGGAAGGAAGGAAGGAAGGAAGGAAGGAAGGAAGGCCAGAGAAGGACCCGGGAGGACAACACGAAGGTTAAAGAGTCTGTATCTCCTGGTGCACGTTGTCTGTTTAGGGTTAAAGAACAAATAAACTAAAGCTAGCAAGAAAACACACTGGGATTAAAAGATATGATTGAATAATGTCTTCTGTGAAAGATAAATGAGTAACTGTAACATACGGAGGAATGAAATCACATGCTCAGTAATTCAGGCCTGAAAACAGTTATTTATTTATTTATTTGAGGAGCTAAAAATCTTCCCTACATCCTGCAGAGTGATACCTGTATTCTTGCCAAACAAACAAACTCAAAATAAACTTTCAACCACACACAACCCACAATCAACTCAAAAGTAGAATTTGCTCCACTTCGCTCAAACAATTAGTGTTCGGATGAAAAGCTGAGATCTGAGAGACAACATGGACACGATGAGCAATTCAAATATATCTTAAAAATAGTCTTAAAAGCAGCATCAGGATTGTTAAAATGTTTTTTTTATTATTTTTGTTGGTTTTTAATAATTTAAAATAACATTTAAACCATTTTTTACCAAAAGACTGAATCCTCCTGAAAATGTCAAATGGTGTAACCACAAAAGAATGATAGATATTAAATATTTTATCCACCTACAGTGTATTAAGTGGACTTATACTAATAATTATTTCATTTAAAAAGGATGTAAATGGTTCCTGAATTTAATATTTTAATTGTTTTATCAAAAGTAAGATTGAATGTCAAATGGTGTAACCACAAAACAATGTAAATGTGTCCTGATCTCCATGGTCACCCAGATTAAATGTAATATTTAGAACAATAGTATTCCATTAGCTTTATTTAATATAAAAGTTATAATGTAAGATCATGCCAAACTAGTTGATATGTTGTTTTATTGACTATTTACTGTTTTTAAGCAAGTTGAATTATTTGGTACAAAGTTTTTATGGTTACACCACTTAGACATTTTTACTGTAATCCTCTAATATATTCTCTCTAAATGGATTAAAGCAGACATTTGATGCTGGGTCCACAAAAAAAGGATGTGTGAAGTTATTCATACGTTTATTTTCACATTTTAACCCTTTAAAATTAAACTTAACCACATGGACACATAGAAAACTGTCATTGACCCATACGGGGCTTTTTACTCCATTGAACGACTCTACAGGCATTTTAGATGTTTTCACCTCAGCTTTTCCTTTCATACACTTCTATAATATACTTAAACTGTGTGTGTGTGTGTGTGTGTGTGTGTGTGTGTGTGTGTGTGTGTGTGTGTGTGGAAGCCATACATCATCCTCAGCATTACAGTGTCTCTCTGTTTGTCTGCTCCCTTCGACTCCGACTGCTGCAGCTCAGCTCTGTGGCGAAGGGTTCAGACCTCTGAGAATGTCAGGCTGGTTAACCCTCCTGGTGCCCTCGAGTCAAGGAAGGAAGGGAGGGAGGGAGGAAGGAAGGAAAGGAGGGAGGAAGGAAGAAGGAACGAGAGGAGGGAGGGAGGGAGAAAGGACGAAGGAAAGAAGGAGGGAGGGAGGACAGATGGAAGGAAGGGATGAGGAAGGAAATAAGGGAGGAAGGTAGGGGGAGGAAAGAGGAAAGAAAGACAAGGAGGTAAGGAGGAAGAAAGAAGCAAGGAAGGAAAGGAGGGAGGGAGGAAGAAATATGGAAGGAAAGGAGGGAGTAAGAAGGAGGAAGGAAGGAAGGAAGAAAAGGGGGATGGAGGAAGGCAGGAAAGAAAAAGACAAGGAGGGAGGAAAGAAGGAAGGAAAGGAGGGAGGGAGGTAGGAAGGAAAGGAGGGAAGGAAGAAAGGGGGGATGGAGGAAGGAAAGAAGGAAGGGAGGAAAGCTAGGGGAGTGGAAAGAAAGAGACAAGGAGGGAGGAAGGAAGGACAGATGGAAAGGAAGGAAAGAAGGAAGGGAGGAAAGAAGGAACAGTCAAACCCGGGAGGACGACACAAAGGTTAAGACAGTGACGGAGCCTCTCTCCCCTCTGGTGGTTTGGGCCTGACTCACCCCCCCCCCCTCCTCTCACTTAGCCCCCCCCACCCCGCCCCCCCCCAATCTCTCTGTCTGCCTGTCAGGATTTCAGATGACAGCGTGGCCCACCGAAAGGGACCTCCGACTCTCCCGGTGAAGCTCCATTTGCTGCCCTCCTCCCCAAAACCCAGCAGCTGTATATCAACCCCCGCTGCTGCTGCTGCTGCTGTTGTCACGGCGAAAAGACGCCCGGCAACCAGGCGAGGCCTCTATACCATAAAACATCAAAAGCATCCGCTGCAATGAAAAACACAAGTGAGGGGTGGGAGGAAGAGGTGGAGGAGGAAGGGGAGGAGGAAGGGGGGGGGGGGGGCTTGTCAATCTTTTACAACCCGTCTTCTAAGTGACTGTATAGCCGCCGCCATCGCTGCTGCACTGAGCTCCGACGCCATTCATTCATCTTTCACGCCGCGCAGTCAGTCGGAGATGCTAAATGTGCCGCCGAGCATGTCCAAACGTCTCAGTTAGCATATAATGCCGCACATAACGGAGCTGTCTGCTAAAAAAGTTTTATGATATGGAAATATGTAAAGAGCCTCAGTGATGAATAAACATTACAGACGGGGTGGTGGGGGGGTGGGGGGGGGGGTAACATGAACACAAGGTTAAAGCGGGCTTTGTTGGAGAGATTCACGCTAATGTTTGAGTGACATCATCTTATATTTTAATACATGAAAGATCTTTAAATAATCCATAATTAACCTTTGACCTTACTGCAAACCAACAGTGTGTAATTGAGAGTAAGAGATTGTTATTGGTGACTTTCAAGGCCTCAAATGTTACTTACACTTCTTTCGGATTTAAATCTTGGATTTTAAAGGAAGGAAGGAAGGAAGGAAGGAAGGAAAGGAGGAAGGAGGGAGAGAGGAAGGAAGGGAGGAAGTTGGGAGGAAGGAAGGGAGGGAGGAAGAAAGGAAGGTATTTAGGAGAGAAGGAAGGGAGGAAGGAAGGGAGGAAGGAAGAAAGGAAGGTATTTAGGAGAGAAGGAAGGGAGGAAGGAAAGGAAGGAAGGAAGGAAGTAAGGAGGGAAGGAAGAGAGTAAGGTGGGAGGAAGGAAGGAAGGAAGGAAGGGAGGAAGTAGGGAGGAAGGGAGGTAGGAAAGGAGGAAGGACGTAAGGAAGGGAGGAAGGAAGGAAGAAAGGAGAGGGGGAAGGAAAGGAGGAAAGAAGGAGGGGTGAAGGAAGGAAAGAAGCAAGGAAGGATGGAAGGAGGAGGGAGCAAAGAAAGAGGAGAGGAGGGGAAGAAGGAAGGAAAAATTTAAAAAAGAGGGAAGAAGGAGGGAAAGAAGGAACAGTCAAAAGAGAGACAGGGTCAATTTGACCCGGGAGGACGACAGGAAGGTTAAACATCAACACTTCAGCTTTTAACCCTAAAACAGACGAGGAAAGAAAAAGTCAAGTCTTTCTTTCTTTGAAGTTAAAATATCTTTAGGATGGAGGTCTTACAAGTCAACCACACACACACACACACACACACACACACACACACACACACACACACACACACACACACACACACCACCCCACCACCCACGGAGATGAATCCTGTATGCATTATGTCCAGACTGACACGTCAAGAGGCCCTAGATTAACTGCCCCCCCCCCTCTTCCCTCCTCCTCCTCCTCCTCCTCCACCACCAACGCTGCAGCCGCCGCCGCCGCCACCGCCCCCGCCCCTCCAGACTTCCCTTTTATCCTCCTCTCTCCGTTCCAGGGGCCACGCTCGCTCATTTACATAAACAGATAATCCTTGATAAAAATTTCCATTAGACAAAGGTGAAATGGATCAATTTCTGCTGCCAAGATAAATCTCACGTTTTACACCGACAGGGTCGTTACACCGGCCACATTTCAGGAATAATGTATTTAAAAAGTCCGCCGATAGCGCCCATTTCCCGCTTTCCAATTACCTTTAAGAAAAGCTTATTCTGTGGACAATAAAGCACATTACAGCACAATATGATACAGTCCATAAAGATCAGCGTGTTTGATGAGAGGTTAGCGAAAGCTCAGCATATTTCGGGAGGGGGGGGGGGGGGGGTTGAATGGGGGTGGGGGGGGGTGTCACAACCCCGTGGTTATCGCTGACACCTCGCTGTGCTCGCCATGCAAATGTCCTATTACGCCCAGTCCAAATAGATTAAGAGGCCTGTTCGGAAATAAACAGTTTTTTCCCTCCTTTTTTTTCCTCCCCTCTCTCTCTTTCTGCAGTGAAGGTGGGAGAAAGAGAAGAAGAAGAAGATTGGGGGTGGGGGGGAGGGGGGGTTGGGGAGGGGGGGTTTGAGGTGGATTGACAGGACAGGCGGGGTGATGCCACCGGTCCGGGGCAATGAGACAACGGAAAAACTCATTAGTTCGCTTCCACCCCAATTCGTCGCTTTGCCTTTAACCTTGAGACATCCACCCCCCCCCCCCCCCCTCACTCATGCCCCCCCCATGCCCCAATCCACCCCCCCCCCCCTCTCCTCCTCCCCACCCCTGTATACTATTTTAGGTGAATCAACACTGCAGGGTATGAATGGGGGCTCCATCCATCCATGCATGCTGTTAGAGTTTATTTGAATAAGAGACACAAAATCTGCTTCCTGTTTTTTTTTTTTTTTGGAGCCAAAGCTAACTACGGCCTCCAGATGTTAAAGATGATCAGCTGTTAGATGATCAGCTGTTAGATGATCAGCTGTTAGAAGATCAGCTGATGTCATGTGACTCAAAGGCCGTGTTCACACTGCAGGCAAATCTGATTCCTTCTCAAATCCGATTTTTTAGGCCTGACTGTCTACACTGTTTTTGGATTTGGCTCTGTTCAGACTGGACCACATTAATGACCAATCTGACAGGTTGCCGTGACAACGTCGTCGGACCGGAGGCGTCATCTAGCGAGATGGCTCGCTTGAACGGAACCATCTTCCCAAAGATTAAGAATTTGGTTTGGTCCTCTGTCCATGGACTGATGTTTTCTTTCTGATCCTTCCTTCCATCTGTCTTTCCTTCCTTCCTTCCTTCCTTCCTTCCTACCTTCCTTCCTACCTTCCTTCCTTCCTTCCTTCCTTCCTACCTACCTTCCTTCCTTCCTTCCTTCTGTCCTTCCTTCCTTCCTTCCTTCCTTCTGTCCTTTCTTCCTTCTGTCCGTCCTTCCTTCCTACTTCCCTACCTTCCCTCCTTCTGTCCTTCCTTCTTTCCTTCCTTCTGTCCATCCATCCTTCCTTCCTACTTCCCTTCCTTCCTTCCTTCCTTCTGTCCTTCCTTCCTACCTTCATTTCTTCCCTCCTTCTGTCATCCTACCTTCCTTCCTTCCTTCTGTCCTTCCTTCCTTCCTTCTGTCCTTCCTTCCTTCCTTCCTCTAATAATTTCAAAGAATTAAAAACAGCAATATATGTATTCAGCAACATGTTAAATATTTAAAAAAATGTAACCTCCTTTTTATAATCATC
>NC_070586.1:7114083-7124083 GCF_027409825.1 Scomber japonicus | reverse complement strand
TATTTTCTTTTTGTATCTTTAATAAAGAGACTAAAAAATAAATATATATGCTCATTAAAACTTTTTAGTCTATTAAATTAAGAAAAAGGAGCAATTTAAACAACATTATGTCTGTTTTTTTCCAGATTATTTGGCACAGAAGCTGCTGATTGGGACATTTTGCATTATTTTTAATATTATAAATGCTTTAAATAAATATAAACCCTTTTATCAGGTGAATAACTAAATATAAAACATCTAAAATAGCCTCTCTGTGAGCTTGTTGAACCATGTGGATTTACAGACATGATAAAATAAAGTGGATATTTATTTATGGTAACGACATTGACTTTGATTTATAACATAAATTAATAATGGCAAAAAAACCCCCCAAAAAAGTCATGTAATATCCCCCAATAACTCTCCAGGGTTGTATTTCAATAAGTGCCCTATATATATATATACATATATATATATATATAGGGCACTTATAGGGCACTTACTACATATATGTATGTAGTACTGTGCAAAAGTCTGAGGCCACCATTACATTTGTTGTTTTAGCCAAAGTGCCAATGTGCCCAAGTAAGGTCACACTAAATACTGACCTTTGCCTTTGGAAGGCATTTTATTTTGAAAATTGTGGGGTTTTTTATATTATGTGTACATATTTCCTGTTTTTTCTTTTTTGTATTTTAATAGCATGTTCAATACCCCCCCCTCATTCCACTTTATTTATGGATTTAAATGATTTGATTTCTTTATAAGTGTAGATTTATTGAGTTAATACCAAAGTAAAAGTGAAAGTTTTATATGAGTATCTTCATTGGAAATATATATTTACTGGAAGAAATGTTGATGGATGCATTCAATACTTTATTTGGTTACTTCTATAAAACATCCAAAATAGTGTCCCCATGCCTCTCTGTGAGGTTTATGTATAGACTTTTTGGAAAATGTTTTACCTTATATCAGCGAGGAACCATTAATTAACCTTAATCTGCAATATAAATATAAAAAATGGCTAAAAAAAACAAAAAAGAAAGAAGGAGGGAGGGAGGAAGAAGGACAGAAGGAAGGGAGGAAGGTAGGGGAGGAAAGAAAGAGAAAAGGAGGAAGGGAGGGAGGAAGGAAAGAAAGGAAGGAACGGAGGAAGAAGGAAGGGAGGAAGGAAGGAAGGACGGAGGAAAGAAGGAAGGAAGGAAGGTAGGAGTTAGGGAGGAAACAAAGACTTTTTGGATATATGGTAACATCATTGACCTTAATCTGCAATATAAATATAAAAAAGGCCCAAAAAAGCAAAAAATGGCCCAAAAAAGGCAAATTAAGCAAAAAAATTCCCCTAAAATACAAAAAATGGCCAAAAAAAAAGTCATGTAATACCCTCCAAGAACTTTCTATAGTCGTGTTTTAATGGATGCCTTCTTTATATATCTATATATTGTTTTTCAGATTCTTGTATTTTTGCTCAAAGTGGGAAAAAACCCTTTGAAGCAGCAGATTTCATGCTTTACAAACTCATATTGAACCTTTTTTTGGGGCCAATTCTTGCATCAAAGTCAGAATATATATAAAGAGTTAAATTTCACAATAAAATGACTTAAATGGACGAGGTGTGAGTGGCAGCTACGAGAGTCCGTTTAATTGAACAAGTTCCTCTCTTTAGGTCGGAGTGATACATCAGTTTAATCTCATCCCCATCTTAGATTTACACAGCGATTAACGTCCAGCAACACTTTGATGAATCTCACCCGGGGTCGCTGTGGCTGTTTATTGCTCCGACACTCACAAAGTTACATTCTCATATTCATAAAGTCATTTTCCTTTAAAAAAAAAGAAAAAAAGATGATAGTGATGATAAATAAAAGACGTTAACAAATGACTGCAGTGTTTTCTCATCAGGCGTCTCGTAGAGTTTGACGGAGGAGCTGCAGAGTGAAAAGATGTTTGGCTCATTTATGAACTCCATGTATCAGAAGTCAGAAATGACTATAGTAGATTTGTAAATCAGTAAACTGGCAGCATTTAAAGCTAATTAATAAATATTTAAAAGTTATTTAAAGTGCATATCTGTTGTTTTAACTACCTGCAGAACAGACTTCTGATTATTTAAATGTTTTGGGGTTTTTTATGTCTAATTTATTGATTTAACTGTTTAATTATATTTTATTTGAAGCATATCTCCCCAATATGATGAATAAATTCATTTTTTGGAGTATGACTGGTAGAGAAATAGTGATTGATTAACTTTTATATTGGATTTTGAATTGGATCCTCAGTCTTACATTGCATTATTATTATTATCATTATTATTATTATTATTACACTATTATTTTTTATTTATTTTATTGTTATTATTATTTTTTTAAATTATTATTATTTTATTTATTTTATTTTTAATTTTATTTATTATAATTATTATTATTTTATTTTTCATTATTATTGTTATTATTATTACACTTAGTATTATTATTTTTTTACTTATTATTATTTATTATTAGTATTATTTATATTATTATTACACTATTACACTATTATTATTATTATTATTTTTTTTATTATTATTATTATTTTTATTATTATTATTATTTTTATTATTATTATTATCTACCTAACCCTAACCCTGGCTTAAACCTGGTTTGCACAGTTTTGTTAGTAGACTTTATTAGGTGTAAGAACTTTGTTGCTTTGGATAAATGTTAAATTAATAACCCTAAAAAGTATTGTGTGTGTGTGTGTGTGTGTGTGTGTGTGTGTGTGTGTGTGTGTGTGTGTGTGTGTGTGTGTGTGTGTGTGTGTGTGTGTGTGTTAGTATAACGGCCTCTCAGGTCTTTAAATGCTCCATATTCCCCAAAAAACATCACTCAGGAGATGAACTCGATATTCTGCTTCATCTAAAACTTTATATCTTAATTTAACTCTAAATAAAACTCTCAGAAGTGACTGTATGAGGTGTATTTAGGTATTTTTTTAAATGTAACTTTATTGAACCGGTTAGACAAAACATAACAAAACTCAATGTGACACCGATCCAAACCCTTTAGATCAGGGGTGTCAAACATGCGGCCCGTGGGCCAGATCCGGTCCGCCGAGGTGTCTAATCCGACCCACTTTCCTTCTTCCTCCCTTCCTCCCTTCCTTCCTTCCTGTCTTATTTTCCTTCCTTCCTTCTGTCTTTCATTCCTGTCTACTCTCCCTTCTCCTCCTTCTTTTCCTTACTTTCTTCCTTCCATCTCTCCTTCCCTCCTTCCTTCCTTCCTGTCTTATTTTCCTTCCTTCCTTCCTTCCTTCTCTTCTTTCCTTCCATCTTCCCTTCCTTTCTTCCTTCCTTCCATCTTCCCTTCCTTTCTTCCTTCCTTCCTTCCTTCCTGTCTTATTTTCCTTCCTTCCTTCCTTCCTTCCTTCCTTCCGTCTGTCTTTCATTCCTGTCTACTCTTCCTTCTCCTAAGTAAGGAAAAGAATCCTTACTTTTTTCCTTCTATCTGTCCTTCCTCCCTTTTCTTCCTTCCATCTCTCCTTCCTTCCTTCCTTCCTTCCTTCCTTCCTTCCTTCCTTCCCTTCCTTCCTTCCTTCCTTCCTTCCATCTTTTTAATGATCCGGCCCACATGAGATTAAATTGGGCATTATGTGGCCCTTGAATGAAAATGAGTTTGACACCCCTGCTTTAGATGCTGACAGGAAGCTCTAAAAAGCTAGTAAGTGGCCTTTGAGTTGACATTATTCAGCATTTTAATCTTTATTAACTTGAACCTCTAACTTTTCTCTCTCTCTCTCTCTCTCTCTCTCTCTCTCTCTCTCTCTCTCTCTCTCTCTCTCTCTCTCTCTCTCTCTCTCTCTCTCTCTCTCTCTCCTCACAGCATCGACATTACAACAAGTTAAACAACCTAAATAAATCTCACAGCACATCTCGAAGGCAGTTTTCTAGGTTTTAAGCTCTGATTTCCAACTACATCCTGTTAGGTTTGGTCCATTTGACTCCAAACTGAAACCAGAACAAACAGGAAGTGTGAAAATGGTTTAGAGGTATTAAAACAGGTGATACTGGCACAAACAGGAAGGAAGTGATTTATTGCAACTGGGCTCCGTTTCATTTTTTAAACTCTTTAAATCTGATTCTGTAATTTCTCAATTTACAGTTATCAGGTATTCAACGATAATATTTGTATCAGGTAACTTTATTTTGAAAGGGCTTAATTTACTTTAGGTAAGGTAACTGTTTGATTTTAACCTTTGTGTCACACTCCGGGGTCAAATTGACCCCGTCTGTTTTGACTGTTCCTTCCTTCTTTTCTTCCTTCCTTCTTTCCTTCCTTCATCCTTCCTTCCTTTCTTTCCTCCCTCCCTCATACCTTCCTTCCTTCCTTCTTTCCTCCATCCTTCCTTCCTTCCTTCCTTCCTTCCTTTCCTCCCTTCCTTCCTTCCTTCCTTCCTTCCTCCCTCCCTCCTTTCCTTCCCTCCGTCCTTCCTCCCTCCTTTCCTTCCTTCTTCCTTCCCTCCTTCCTTCCTCCCTCCTTTCCTTCCTTCTTCCTTCCCTCCTTCCTTCCTCCCTCCTTTCCTTCCTTCCTTCCTTCCCTCTTTCCTTTCTCCCTCCATCCTACCTTCCTTACTTCTTTCTTTCCTTCCTTCCTCCTTTCCTTCCTTCCTTCCTCCCTGCCATCCTTCCTCCCTTCCATCCTTACTCCCTCCTTTCCTTTGTTCATTCCTTCCCTCCTTCCTTCCTCCCTCCCTTCCTCCCATCCTTCCTTCCTCCCTTTCTTCCATCCTTCCTTCCTCCTTTCCTTCCATCCTTCCATCCTCCTTTCCTTCCTTCCTCCTTTCCATCCTTCCTCCTTTCCTTCCTTCTTCCTCCCTTCCTTCCTTGACTCAAGGAATTATTATTTCTAAACATGTATATATTTATATATTATATATCGATGTGCTGTGTTGATTCATGTCTAGTAAATAATCACATGAAAAAACAAAAACTCTGTACATAAAATATAAACCTTCCTTCCTCCCTTCCTTCTTTCCTTTCCTTTCCTCCCTTCCTTCCTTCCTTCCTCCCTCCTTTCCTTCCTTCCTTCCCTCTTTCCTTTCTCCCTCCATCCTACCTTCCCTCCTTCCTTCCTTCCTCCCTACTTTCCTTCCTTCCTTTCTCCCTTCCTTCCTTCTTCCTCCCTCCTTCCTTCCCCCCTCTTTCCCTCCTTCTTCCTTCCATCCTTCCTCCCTTCCATCCATCCTTCCTCCTTTCCTTCCTTCTTCCTCCCTTCCATCCTTCCTCCCTTCTTCCTCCCTTCCATCCTTCCATCCTTCCTCCCTTCTTCCTCCCTTCCATCCATCCTTCCTCCCTTCCTTCCATCCTTCCTCCCTTCCATCCATCCTTCCTCCTTTCCTTCCTTCTTCCTCCCTTCCATCCATCCTTCCTTCTTCCTCCCATCCTTCCTTCCTCCCTTCCTTCCATCCTTCCTTCCTCCTTTCCTTCCTTCCTTCCTCCCTTCCATCCTCCCATCCTTCCTTCTTCCTCCCTTCCTTCCTTGACTCAAGGAGTTATTATTTCTAAACATGTATATATATATTTATTTATATATTTATATATTCATATATCGATTTGTTGTGTTGATTCATGTCTAATAAATAATCACATGAAAAACAAACCAAGCTGTTTCATTAGGCAAGAAATATCATACTAAATATGCAAATAGTGCAAAAAACCCCATAATGCATTTTGTCTCCTTGGAGGCCATATGTAGAGCAGTAAATCACGCTAGGAAAAAATAAAAAGTAAGAAATGAAATGTTTCAGCATTAATGTCTGAGTCTCTCCTCGCAGCATCTGGGCCATCTGAGCTCTTTATAGGAATGAAAGAGCATTGTTGCTTAGTCTCCTCGTACTACTACTAAAGTTTCATCTGTATAACAATATTGAAAAGCATTAGTCTTAATCTCCGAGCTTCCTTTTACTTTTTTATTGTTATTGTTATTGTTGTTGTTATACAGTCTTAGAAGATACATCTGGTTCCTCTGCTCGTGTAATTCCTGGTCGGGGAAAAGCGAAAACAATTTTTTACAACAGTGAAAGGATTAAAGAGGAGGAAGAGGAGGAGGAGGATGAAGAAGAGGAGGATGGTTTTGTGTTAGGACATTTAGCTGCTGCTGGAGAATGAGATTAATGCTTCTAACGTGTTGCACTTTCCTTTTTCTTTTTTCTTTTTTTTTTTTTTTTGCAGCTGCAGACAAAAGTTGCTGGTGCTGGTAATCCTTAATGGATCAGAAATCTAAAGCCTCATCCTCATCACTCAGACAAAACTGTTTAAGCTTTTTGACACAAAGACTGAATGTATGCAAGGGTACTTTATTATATTTATTTCTTCTTTTATATCAGGAAAAAAATGACAAAATAAGCCCTTTATTATAAAACTGACTGTAGATTAGATTTGCATATGCGCTGTTTGCAGTTATCCTCTTTCTGCTGCAGCGCTACATGGGACACAGATTGGTTTTCTTGAGTTCTACAAAGAAGATTTAGATCTAAAAGTCATGTAATTGTTTATTTTTTATAGCCAGACTAAAAAAAATATCTCAATCTTTTATGATTGTTACATGTACTCATCCACCTCTACACCTTCGAACAACTTAAACTACTCATTTCAGGTTGGGATAACACAACGCTCAAATTTACTGGACAAGGTGCTGTAAGTGAATGCACCAGCAGCAGCAGGTTTCTGACATGAAATGTTTTAAATGTTGAAATCATGACCTTATAACTCCAAATTTATATTAAATATTTGTTTATAAAGCTTGGACAAAGAAGGGAAATTAAGCTTTTATGTTTTCAGCTGCTGCCTCTTTTAATAATCACTAACAGGAAACTCATATAAGGCTTAATTTAAGATTATATTGTCTGTTTTCAGTGTTTATGAAAGATAATTATTGACCCTGTAAGGAAAAAAGCATGTTTAATGACTTTAATGTAAATCTAATAAGTGCAGAGCAGCATTTTAAACACAGAGGAGGACTTTAGATAAATCACATATAACACCTATTACACATATTAATAGTTCAAATTGAATCTGAAACCACTTTCTCCCTCCTTTCCTTCCTTCCTTCTTTCCTCCCTCCCTTCCCTTCCTCCCTTCCCTCCTTCCTTCCTCCTTTCCTTTCTTCCCTCCTTCCTTCCTCCCTTCCTTATTTCCTTCCCTCATTCCTTCCTTCCTTCCTTCCTTTCCTTCCTTCTTCCTTCCCTCCCTTCCTCCCTCCCTCCTTTCCTTCCTTCCTTCTTCCTCCCTCCTTTCCTCACTTCCTTCCTCCCTCCTGTCCTTCCTTCCTTGACTCGAGGACAACAGGAGGGTTAAACACAGAGGAGGACTTTAGATAGATCACATATAACACCTTTCTCAAATATTAGTTCAAATTGCAATTTTACACTAAAACTGAGCTTAATTATGTAAAATCATCCACATATATATTCTGTATGTTATGTTCATGCTGCTCCCATTGATCTGAAACCACTGGATACCATTTATACCATCATGCTAAATAACTATTCTTCTATGAAATGCACGACTGTTAATAAGACATAATGAAAAGTCTGCACACTCATGACCAATATGATTGAATGCACAGATGTTTTTTGGTTAAACTCGTCCTCATCGTGCACCCAGTCTGTTTTGACTGTTCCTTCTTTCCTTCCTTCCTCCTTTCCTTCCTCCCTCCTTTCCTTCCTTCCTCCCTTCCTTCTTTCCTTCCATCCTCCCTCATTTCCTCCTTCCTCCTTCTTTCCTTCCTTCTTCCTCCCTCCCTTCCTGCCTTCCTTCCTCCTTTCCTTCCTTCCTCCCTACCTTCTTTCCTTTCCACCATTCCTTCCTCCCCATTTCCTTCCTCCTTTCCTTTTCTCCCTTCCTTCTTTCCTTCTTTCTCCCTTCCTCCCTCCTTCCTCCCTTCCTCCCTGTTTCCCTCCTTTCCTTCCTCCTCCCTCCCTTCCTTCCTTGACTAGAGGACAACAGGCCTGCACTGTCTCGACTTTCTGAGCTGCACATCATCTGAAATCACGGCTCACTGAGTCACAATTTTGCAGAAACTCTCTATTTCTTTGGTGTTGCATCCTCAGGAGACACCTCTGTTTGTTCAAATGAGGCTTTTTCTCAGGTTTGTCTTCTTTTCAGGAATATATAAACCGAGTATTTCCACACTGTCTCCCTGTGTGGCGGCGGCAGTCTCACTTCACCCCCAGCTCTGTGGGAAGAGCAAAGAGCTGTCCTCGGCACTTTGTGTCAAAGCCCCCGAAGCACGGTCAGCTCAGAGAGATGCAGACGTGATCGATGTGAAGAGGACGGGGGGAGAGAGAGAGAGAGAGAGAGAGAGAGAGAGAGAGAGAGGAACTCTGTGTGACATGGATGGGGAGGAGGAGGAGGAGGGGAGGGAGGGAAAAGGCGAGGCCACATCAGACGACTGCCGAGCTTCATCCAAGTGTCAGCGTCCCAAAATAGTGGCGAGCGACGACCAGACTGAAGACACCAAACAAACAACAGCTCTCAGATCGAGTAAACATCGGCTAACACACAAGACACGACAAACTGTGAAGCCTCCCTCTGTCTTCCGGTCTCGTTAATCAGAGCCGCGGAGAAAGCAATCGGAGGGGACACCCGTCCTATTAGAGACGAGGCTGCAGCAGCCACGCCGCCGCCGTCACCATCACCATCACCATCACCATCCCCATCCCCATCTCTCCTCCTCCTCCTCCTCCTCCTCCTCCTCTTCCTCCTCTTCTGACCGAGGTCCTCGCAAACACTTTGCCTTGGAAAAAAAAAATGTTGACAAGCTCCCTCTGTGTGGTGCTGTGTGGACACAGAGGACAGAGTCTCGTCTCCAGCAGATGTCTTGTGGCGCCGACTATAAATAAAGCCAATGAGACCAGCCGGCCGCTGACGAGCACAAGCCGCCGCGAGGCCGTGTTAGCTTTGCAAAGGGCCTGTCTAGTCTTGGCACGGCAGGCCCGGCTAACATTTGGCAGGGCCTCGCGTCGAAGCCTCTGATGCCTGTGAGCTTTGTGTTTCAGGGGATAAAGGAAGAAAAATAAAGATTGAAGCACCGAGATTTGACTTTTTTTTTTTTTATTAAATCAAAGTTTTAATGTGAAGGGTTAAGGTATAGGAGAGGAAATGGGTGTAGTGTAAAATGGGTCTAGTTGAGATGCATCAAATCAAAGAAAGAAGCAGCACTCTGTTGTTAGAAATGGCGCCCGAGGGGGAAAGAGAAGAGAAACATGGAGGGGGGGTGGAGGGGGGGGGGGGGGTAAAAAACATGTCATGCATTGTTAATTTCTCCTCAGCGTAGTAACATATAGTCAGTTTAGCATGCGTTTAACATCAGCGAGAAGAAGTATAACATCTAATGTATTTTACAGGACTGGATGTTGCTTTTAATGCAGCTCAAACAAGTCAAGAGAAGAAGAAGAGGAGGAGGAGGAGGAGGAGGAGAGGAAGAGGAGGAGGAGAGGAGAAGAGGAGTGCACCAGTGGAGTCTTGGTGTTTTCATTGATGACCGTGACAATCCCAAAGGACATTAGTAGCCTGAAGGCCTGTCTGCCTCTATTTAAACCAGTCTAACAGCTCCGTGTTTGGAAAGGAGAGACTTTCACTTGCCAAGACAGTGTAGGAAGCTTCAATTAAGATGTAATGCAGTGTAAAAAAAAAAAAAAAGACAATATCCTAAATATATCAAGCATCAAGGGAAAAAAGATCACCAAAATAAAAGCATTCAGAGTGCTTTAATTTAACAGAAATGATGTTAAAGCATGTTTTTCTGCTTTAAATCTGTTCCTAGTTCATAGTTGGTATAATGAAGTTTTAATGGTAAATCATCCTGTGATTTAGAGTCATGGTTCACTTTAAATAAATCAACGTTTTATTGAACAAACACCTCGAAACAACATGCACACAAGTGTCAAAAATACAAAAATAAGTAAATAAATAAAAATAAATAAATAAAAGTAAAAATTAGAATAGAATAAAATAAAAATAAAAATAAATAAAAAATAAATAATA
>NC_070586.1:7099083-7109083 GCF_027409825.1 Scomber japonicus | reverse complement strand
GTAGAGTTTCTAGTCAGTCTTGAGGGGGTAATAAAAAAAATCTTTACTCAAAGTCCACTTACTGGCTTTAAACTGCATCTTATGTGCTTCATCACAAAAACCAAATCTGCCTGTTTTTTGAGTTTATAACAATTATTATTAATAGCAAAACTTTTGAAAGAAAATTTAAATTGAGGCAGTGTTACTGAATGAAATGATTATTTAAAAATGAATGTAATAGTTTTTAATAGTTTTTAATTTTGATCTAATGCCTTATTTTATTTGGAAAATA
This sequence comes from Scomber japonicus, assembly GCF_027409825.1. Taxonomy (NCBI): domain Eukaryota; kingdom Metazoa; phylum Chordata; class Actinopteri; order Scombriformes; family Scombridae; genus Scomber; species Scomber japonicus. The sequence continues at coordinate 7,108,812 of NC_070586.1, read as the reverse complement.
TTTAATAAGGGCACAAAAAAATAAAACACTACTACCACTAATGTTTGCAGTGGTCATACAAACGAAACAAAATACAGTAAAAATTGAGAAAATGAAAAGAAAACTAAAATAGGCTACTCTGATTTTATTTGCAATTCAGTTCAGTTTTAGTTGCATTGTTCATTGTAGTTTGTATTTACTTATTTGTTTATTTGTTTATTTTTACAAAACTCTCTTTCTATTTTTATTTTAGTTAACTAAATCATTATTTCAGTGCTAGTTTTAGTTTTAGTTAACTATAATAACCCCGCCTGTTTATTTTGTTGTTGTATTTTTACTCAGGCAGTGTTTCAGGCAGCTCAGCTCTCAGAGCTGTTGGGGTCCTTCATGGTGAGTGACGTCAGTGGTGATTTGGCTGTCGCGTGTTTGTTTCCACTTTTTAATGTTTTTATTAAATTAACCGTTGGATAAATGTTAAATTAATGTTAAATAAATGCGCAGCAGCAGCTACTACAAGCTCCAGAATGGCTCCAGCTGCTCCTACTCCAAGTTAAAAGGTGAGTTCAGTCCTTTAAAGTTTAAGCTAGTCACCAAACTGCGTTAAAAACTAATTTAATTTAAGATTAATGTTGTTTAAAGTCGTTTTATACACGACATAAAACCTACTTTAACACGGTGTAATGTTAAGTAGTATCTTAGGATGAATTCGGCTTTAAATAATCATCAAATAAAGACTTTAATAACAATAAAATTACTTTTATTATGTGTCTAAGATATAATAATAACTAATCCTTCTTAGTGTTTTATATTAGTTTGTGAGGTTAAAGTTTGATTCTTGGGCTTTAAAAGAAAAGGTTTAATAATGTTATAGGAGGTGTGAATGTTTAATAGTAATATAATAGTATTTAAGGTTGATAATTGGCTTATTATTAAATGGTTAAGTTGTTTAGTTTTACTTTTCATAATGTTAAAAGAACAGATGAAAGATAAACTGCAGATGGTTAACATGAGATTAAATGAAGACTACTTTAGTGGATGCACTTTTAAACAAGACTAGTATTGTTGTTTTTGTATTATTATTTACCATTTAATCTGTAACTGTAAATACTATAAGTAGTTTAAGTCCAATATTTATTAATTTCCTCCACACTAGGCTACTAAAAATAAAATAAAAATAGAATACATTTAAAAGACATAAAACATGAGTAAAAATAATAGCCATTGAATTAAAAATTAATCAAATATATGAGCAATTAATAGTAACATATTAGTACATAAGGTTGATAATTGGCTTATTAGTAAATTAGTTTGGTTAATTGGTTAGTTTTTCTTTACATAATGTTAAAGGCACAGATGAGAGAGAGGCTTTTAAAATAGACTAGTATTGGTATTTTTCTTGTTTTTATGGCAGTAATGTCATATTTTATTATTATTGTCCATTTAATATGTAACTGTAGATACTATAAGTAGTGTAAATCCAATATTTCTTCATTTTCTTCCACACTAGGCTACTAAAAAACAAGACAAAACAAGTAAAAAAAAACTGTAAAAATGGTGTTTTAATTATATATAGTGGATTAGGGGTAATAGAAAACTATAGTAATATTGAGAGATATTATAATAACAATTCTTTCTTAGTGTTTTATATTAGTTTGAGAGGTTAAAGTTTGATACTTGGGCTTTTAAATAACGACTTTAATAATGTTTAATAGTAATATAATAATGTTTTTTTCCTCTCATCCAAAGAGAAATGTTGGTATTTCTCCTGATTATTTGTTTTTTAGCAGCTGCCACTCGTCATAACTTTTACTGATTGGAGTCTTGTGTTCTTTATTTAGTAAAACTGTGTATCTTTGACAAAGCTGCTTTTCAATCTCTGAAGGATCTCAGCTTGATGTATTGATCTTCTGATTCTCACTTTTGGTCTGTCTGATTGTGTTTTGGATATAATTAATCCAGTTTCATCACCTCTTAATACAGATTGTAGATTTCAGTCACAAAATGAGTCTCTCACCCCCCCTACTCCTCCCCTTTGGACAATGAAGTAAAACAATTAGTTGTACTTGTTATATAAGAACGAGCTTTAATCTGATCTTCTGGTCTTTGTCTCCTCAGCTTCAGCTCAGACTAAAGCGGACTCTGCAGGCTCCGCCATGCCTCAGAAACAGCAGAAGAACGCTCAGACGGCTCACTACATCGAGCTGGGAGGTTATCAGTACTGGCCCGTTCTCGTTCCCCGCGGGATCAGACTCTACACCTACGAGCAGATCCCCGGCTTCCTGAGGGAGAACCCTTACATCACCGATGGGTACCGAGCGTACCTGCCCTCCAGACTGTGTATTAAGAGGTGAGGAGAAGAGAGGAGAGGAGAGGAGAAGAGAAGAGAGGAGAGGAAAGAGCAAAGATTAACAAAACTGGAATACAGGATACTGACTGCTGGGTTTCTGCTGGGTCTTAAAAAGTCTAAAATTTGATAATCTCAATTTTAAGTCCTTAAAAAGTCTTAAATACGTCCATATGTTACATACTGGGAAGGAAGTGGGGAAGAAAGGAAGGAAGGAAGGACAGACAGACAGACAGACGGAAGGAAGGACAGACAGAAGGAAGTAAGGGACAGAGGACAAAAGATAGGGAGGGAAGGAAGGGATGAAGAAAGGAAAGAAGGAAGGAAGGAAGAAAGGAAAAAAGGGAGGTAGGAAGGACAAATGGAAGGAAGGATAGAAGGAAGAAAGGAAAAAGGAAGGTAGGAAGGACAGATGAAGGAAGAAAAGGAGGAAGGAAAAAAGGAAGGTAGGAAGGGCAGATGGAAGGAAGGAATGAAGGAAGGAAAGGAGGAAGGACAGATGAAGGAAGGATAGAAGGAAGAAAAGGAGGAAGGTAGGAAGGGCAGATGGAAGGAAGGAAGGAAAGGAGGAAGGACAGATGAAGGAAGGATAGAAGGAAGAAAAGGAGGAAGGTAGGAAGGGCAGATGGGAGGAAGGACAGAAGGAAGAAAGGGAAGAAGGACAGATGGAGGGAAGGATAGAAGGAAGAAAGGAAAAAAGGAAGGTAGGAAGGGCAGATGGAAGGAAGGAAAGGAGGAAGAAAAGGAGGAAGAAGGAAGGAAGGAAGAAAGGAAAAAAGCGGGATAGGAAGGACAGATAGAAGGAAAAAAGGAAGGTAGGAAGGATAGAAGGAAGGAAGGGAGGAAGGAAAAAAGGAAGGTAGGAAGGGCAGATGGAAGAAAGGAAGGAAATGAGGAAGGACAGATGAAGGAAGAACAGAAGGAAGAAAAGGAGGAAGGGAAAAAAAGAAGGTATGAAGGGCAGATGGGAGGAAGGAAAAGAAGGAAAGTAGACCCCTCGGCGGGCCGGTTCTGGCCCGCGGGCCGCATGTTTGACCCCCCTGTGTTAAAGATTCCTGTGACGTACTTTTAAATAGATTTTTAAAGTCCGTACTTCCTGTCCGCAGCCTCTTCATTCTGTCCAATGAGACAGGAAGTATCTGGAGTCATCTGCTGGGCTTCCTGCTCTTCTTCTGCCTCGGCGTTTACAACATGGCGTCGGTGCTGCCGGCCTTCGGAGCCTCCAGAGAGGATTACGTCATCTACTCCATCGGACTCTTCTGCTTCCAGGTACGACTCGTTTCCCCGACGTTTACAGTTTTACGTACGGCCGCCATGTTTGTTAGGAATGTCTGTTAAGCTTTGTGTCGTCCTCCCGGGTCAAACTGACCCTGACTGTTCCTTCCTTCCTTCCTTCCTTCCTTCCTCCTTTCCTTCCTTCGATCCTTCCTTCTTTTTCCTGCCTTTCCTTCCTTCCTTCTTCCTTTCCTTCCTTTCCTTCCTTCTTCCTTCCTTCTTTCTTCCTCCCCTCCTTCCTTCTCCCTCCCTCCCTTCCTTCCTTCCTCCTTTCCTTTCTTCCTCCTTTCCTCCCTCCCTTCCTTCCTTCTTCCTTTCCTTCCTTCTTCCTCCCTTCCTTCCTTCTCCCTTCCTTCCTTCTCCCTCCCTCCCTTCCTTTCTACCTCCCTTCCTCCCTCCTTTCCTTCCTTCCTTCTTTCCTTCCTCCTTTCCTTCCTTCGATCATTCTTTCTTCTTCCCTTCCTTCCTCGCTTCCTTCATCCTCCCTCCTTTCCTTCCTTCTCCCTCCCACTCTTCTTTCCTTCCTCCCTTCCTTCCTTCTTCCTCCCGTCCTTCCTTCTCCCTCCCTTCCTTCTTTCCTTCCTTCTCCCTCCCTTCCTTTCTTCTTCCTCCCTTCCTTCCTCCCTCCTTTCCTTCCTTTCTCCCCTCCTTCCTTCTCCCTCCCTCCCTTCCTTCTTCTTCCCTTCCTTCCTCGCTTCCTTCATGCTTCCTTCTTGCTCCCTTCCTCCCTCCTTTCCTTCCTTCTCCCTCCCTCCCTTCTTCCTTTCCTCCCTCCTTTCCTACCTCCCCCCTTCCTTCCTTGACTCGAGGACAACAGGAGGGTTAATGTTAAAGCTCGGTTCACAGTGTTATTTTATTTAATATATTGTGTCTGTATCGAGGACTGTTGTTCCAGTTTGTCAAAAGGTTAGAGATTGAAGAAGTTATTCACACGGAGAAGCTCAAGACACTTTAGAGAATATTAGTATTTAACATCATTGAACCCATTCTTCAAATATGAGGAACGTTCCCAAAAGGGGATTAAAATGATCTTTTATAAAAGAGTCCATGTGTGAGTGAGAGCTGAGAAACTGAGAGAACCGACCCGATCCCACGACCTGATAATGAGAATTGGACCAACGATGAAGAACTTTTCCCCTGGTGAAGCTTTAAATCATGTTTCAGCTGTCGTTGATGTTGTTTGTACTGATATGTTTCACAAGCTTTGCTGCGATGGGATGAATTATCCCCAAATAAATGGAGCCAAATTATTCACAGTAGCTTCAGGAAAGTTTGCTCAACAACCAAAACTTTCAATCCCATGTTGTAAAAAATTATGTTAAATTAAACAATAAACCTCTTTATAGTGTCTGTTCTCACTCTGTCTTCAATGGGTAACATGAACACAGTGAGGAGTTGACACCAGCTGACATTAGATGGAGGTTAGGAGACTTTCCGTACAGTCTTTAGCTACTTTCCAATGAACATAGTCAGCAACACTCCATTAAAATACACACAGACCAACTACAGGGGAAGGACTGAGTCAGAGGAGAAGTCATTACTAAAGACGTACATGTTCATTTGAACTGCTAGAGGTTCTTATTGCTAATGTTGTTAGCATGAATGAATGGGGAAACATGGTGAAATTAACATCACAGCTATGTATCCGTCAACATTTTTTATATATAAAGCACTTTTCAAACAAATCAAACCCAATTTACAGTGTGATTTAAAAAACAACACAGGAAATAAATTAAAAATGTACTTGGTAACTAATGTGAGTATGATAAAGTAATGCAAGATAAAGAACAAAAGATAAAAACTCATATTGTTCATTTGAACTACGACCTTAGCAACCTTTTGCTAATGTGTGCTTTACAGTGTGATTAAAAAACAACACAGTGGGGAGGGGGATGTATCTTTGTTCCTATTTATTTAATTTTATTCTTATTTTAATTTAATTTTATTTATTTATTGTATTTTTTTATTTGTATTTTTATTTTTTATTTTATTTATTATTAATTTATTATTTATTTATTTACTTATTCATTTACTCATTCATTCATTTTTTTATTATTATTTATTTATTTATTTATTTATTTTTTATTCTTAACTATTTTTCTTTCTTTGTATTTTGCATTTCACATTTTATATCGGTTCTTTTCATCTATTATGTTATAAGAAGAAAACAAGTGCACTATGACTAATAACTAATGCACACTGTGTAATAAAATATGAGTATGATAAAATAATGCAAGATAAAGAACAAAAGATAAAATAAATAATATAATATACTCGTGTGTCGTACTGTAGCAGCAGAAAGTCTCCTGATAAATGATTTAAATATTTAACATGTGATGGTTTCTATAACGTGTGTTTGTCCGTCCTCAGCTGTGCATGCTGTGCTCGGTGGGTTACCACCTGTTCTGCTGCCATCGCTCGGAGAAGACGAGCCGCCGCTGGATGGCGCTGGACTACGCCGGCATCTCCATCGGCATTCTGGGATGTTACGTCCCCGGAGTCTTCTACACCTTCTACTGCAATAACGTACGTTCATCTTCATCATCGATCACTAGAGTCTGATATCAAACCTCCAGTCTATACTTTATACTGGAGGACAGGGGAGTTAAACATGAGGCCCGTGGGCCAGAAACTGGTCCTTCCTTCCCTCCTCCCTTTCCTCCTTTCTTCCTTCCTTCCTTTGTACCTTCCTTGCATCCTCGCATCCTTTCTTCCATCCATCTGTCCTTCCTTCCATCTTTCCTCCCTCCTTCCTTTATTGCTTCCTTCCTTCCTTCCTTCCATCTGTCCTTCCTTGCATCCTTCCTACCTTCCTTCCTTGCCTCTTTCCTTCCTTCCAACTGTCCGTCCTTCCTTGCGTCCATTCTTTCTTCCTTCCTTCCTTCCTTGAATCTGTCCTTCCTTCCATCCTTCCTTTCTTTCTTCCTTCATTTCATCCATCTGTCCGTCCTTCCTTCCTTCTATCTGTCCGTCCTTCCTTCCTTGCATCCTTCCTTGCATCCATCCTTTCTTTTTTCCTTCATTTCATCTGTCCGTCCTTCCTTCCTTGCATCCTTCCTTGCATCCATCCTTTCTTTCTTCCTTCATTTCATGTGTCCGTCCCTCCTTCCTTGCATCCATCCTTGCATCCATCCTTTCATCCATCTTTCCTTCCTTCCTTCCTTCCTTCCATCTTTCCTCCCTCCTTCTTTATTGCTTCCTTCCTTCCTTCCTTGCATCCTTCCTTCCTACCTTCCCTGCCTCTTTCCTTCCTTCCAACTGTCCGTCCTTCCTTGCGTCCATTCTTTCTTCCGTCTTTCCTTCATTTCATCTGTCCGTGCATCCTCCCTTGCATCCATCCTTTCTTTCTTCCTTCATTTCATCTGTCTGTGCATCCTCCCTTGCATCCATCCTTCCTCCCTTCCTTCCTTTAATTATCAACAGCCATAAAAGTACAAATGATAGATTAATAAGAGAAAATAAGACAGTGGAAGAAGAAAGCATGTAAAACAAACATTTTCTGCTTTCTGCTGTCCTCTGTTTTAAATGATCGGAAACTGAAAATCTGGAGTTTTGACTCTTGAACATGAACTTAATATTTGGGGAAATCATAATGAGCAATGTTGACTGTTTTACTGACATTTTCTAGACTAAAAAATCAGTAAAACAGACTAATATTGAAAATTACTTAGTTTTAGAACAACCCGAAATTAGACATAATGAAGGGATTTAAAGGGAGATTATGCTCAAATGACACCAAGACTAAACAACTATGAATCTTCAGGGAAACACCTTCATCTTCTCACATTTACCAACAGGCTCTTTTTTACTCTGCTCTTCATATATTGATTATTTAGGGAATTAAAACACATTTAATCCATCTTATAGAACTGGGGTGCCAAACTCATTTTCATTCAAGGGCCACATACAGCCCAATTTGATCTCATGTGGGCCGGATCATTAAAAAGATGGAAGGAGCGATGGAAGGAAAGAAGGAAAAAAGAAAGAAAGGGAGGAAGGACAGATGGAAGGTAGGAAGAAAGGGAAGAAGGAAGGAAAACAAGACAGGAAGGAAAGATGGAAGGAACGAAGGAAGGAAGGAAAAAAGAAAGAAAGGGAGGAAGGAAGGAAGGAAGGATAGATGGAAGGAAGGAAGGACAGATGGAAGGGAGGAAAGAAGGAAAACAAGACAGGAAAGAAAGAAGGAAAAAAGAAAGAAAGAAAGAAAAAAAGGGAAGAAGGACAGATGGAAGAAAGGGAGGGAGGAAGGAAGGAAGGACAAATGGAAGAAAGGAAGGAAGGACAGATGGAAGGAAGGAAGAAAGGGAGGAAGGAAGGAAAACAAGACAGGAAGGAAAGATGGAAGGAACGAAGGAAGGTAAAAAGAAAGAAAGGGAGGAAGGACGGAAGGAAGGAAGTAAGGAAGGACAGATGGAAGGGAGGAAAGAAGGAAAACAAGACAGGAAAGAAAGATGGAAGGAAGGAAAAAAAGAAAGAAAGAAAGGGAAGAAGGACAGATGGAAGAAAGGGAGGAAGGAAGGAAGGAAAGACAGATGGAAGGAAGGAAAACAGACAGGAAGGAAAGTGGGCCGGATTGGATACCTCGGTGGGCCAGTTCTGGCCCACGGGCCGCATGTTTGACACCCCGGTTATAGAAGGTAAACATGTTTATAAGTGTGTTCGAGGCTCTTCTCTTCTCTCCTCTTCTCTCCTCTCCTCTCCTCTCCTCTTCTCTTCTCTCCTCTCCTCTCCTCTCCTCTCCTCTCCTCTCCTCTCCTCTCCTCTCTTCTCTTCTCTTCTCTTCTCTTCTCTTCTCCTCTCCTCTCCTCTCCTCTCCTCTCCTCTCCTCTCCTCTCCTCTCTTCTCTTCTCTTCTCTTCTCTTCTCTTCTCTTCTCTTCTCCTCTCCTCTCCTCTCCTCTCCTCTCCTCTCCCCTCCCCTCAGCTCCTTATTCCAGCCGCCCACCACCACCATCACCATCTATCTCTCCTCCTCTCTCTCTCTCTCTCTCTCTCTCTCTCTCTCTCTCTCTCTCTCTCTCTCTCTTTCTCTCTTTTTCTGAACTCCTGAAGTGTTTGGCTGGCTGGGCTCCGTTACTTGTTCCTCGCCGCTCGTCGTTCCCGCCCGCATATTTTGGAAGCGTCGGGGGTTATTTTGCCCCCAGAACGAAGCTCAAAATCTGCTCCAGCTCAAACCAGATGGCTGCGTTCACGGAGCGGTCCGTCACTCCTGTCGTCCCCCCTCTCCCCCCCACCTCCTCCTCCTCCCCAAACCATATGACGTTCGCAAGTCTGGGAGCCGTCTCAGTAAAGGAAGTAAAGGAAGACCGACCCCCCCTCTTGCCCCCCCCTCTTGCCCCCCCCTCCTTACTTCCTCATTTATGCCAAAACTGGGGCTTCGCTTCTGGGTGGCTCCTCTCCTGTGGCACGCCAAGTCCCTAAAGATAAAAAAACTGACTTTTTTATTTTAATTTTTTTAATATATATATATATATTTAGCCAGTTAAACTCAAGATCTTGGAGGAGAGAACATGATGGTGTCTGTCATGAAAACAGGAGGAGGAAGAGAGAAAGAGAGAGAGAGAAAGAGAGAGAGAGAGAGAGAGGGAGGAAGAGAGAGAGCTTTGATAAATTTGGCTGAAGCAGAGCGGGGCCTTGTTCCTGGTGCAAATTTATTCACTGTGAAATTCGGCAGGACTTTAACGTGTGACTGGACGGAGGCCTACACACACACACACACACACACACACACACACACACACACACACACACACACACACACACACACACACACACACACAGGACAGAAGGGACGGAGATGGAGACGGCTGTCCAGATTGTACGCAGTTTACTTATAGAAGTTTAAATATTAGAAGTACAGAGAGAGCCGAAGCTGCTTTAGTGTACAATTAGTTTATATTCATATTAATGAGAAGACGGTCTTCTTTTTAACCCTCCTGTTGTCCTCAGGTCAAGGAAGGATAGGGAGGAGGAAGGAGGAAAAGAGACAGGAAGTAAGGAGAGAAGGAAGGAAAGAAAGGAGTAAGGATGAAAAGAGGAAGGAATTTAGGAGATAAGGAAGGGAGGGAAGGAAGGAAGGAAGAAATTTAGGAGAGAAGAAAGGGAGGAAGGAAGGAAGGAAGGAAGGAAAGGG